>NW_024119705.1:0-16735 GCF_003073215.2 Triticum urartu
AACTTGTTGTAGTAGACAGTCGGGAAGTCGTCGTGCTAAGGCCCCGTAGGACCAGCGCACCAGAACAGCAACCGTCGCTGATGAAGAATAACGTAGATCGAAAAGATCCAACCTGAAGACACACGAACATAGACGAACCACAACCAGATCCGAGCAAATCCACCGAGGATAGATCTGCCAGAGACACAACTCCACACGCCCACCAACGATACTAGATGCACCACCGGAACAGGGACTAGGCGGGGAGACCTTTATTCTATCTTCAGGAAGCCGTCGCCGTCTCGCCTTCCTGAGTAGGACACAAATCCTAACAAATCTTGAAGGAACGACCAACAACGAAGCCCTCCCGCCGGCCCTTGCCAGGATCCACCGCGCCCCCATGGCACTAGGGCCACCGGAGACGAGACGGACCTGCAGCGGAGCCGGCGAGAGGCACAAACCCTAGCTTTTCTTGAAAAAGGAGGCGACGGCTGGAATGCTTCTTTTACTATGTATTATCAAACTTCTTGATGAAAAGACAGCTTCCTCTATGATTAGGCGTGGCTAAGTTATCGAGGAAGATGATTAGTACATACATATAGTTGACAATTTAAACGATCAATCTACTAGTTCGTGTCAACATCTCAAAATCAGCAGAAACGTCAATTAGCTCCTTCAGGAGGGCCAGGTACTCTCAGTGTTGTCTACGGGCAATCTAGCTAGTACATATTTTTTTTTCTGGAACTAGCAGATTAGACTCCTGTTTTGTACTCCCAGGAGTACATCCTTAGTTTTTTTTTTTTTTTGAGGGAACTCCCAACCTTAGTGGAAGATCCAATTGCGGCAAGGAACAGCCAGCCACGCAGATTAGTAAACAAAACCACTTATTAACTTTGCATGCGCACCTTATCCCCAGAACATAGGACCGTCCAAGCTTTATCCAAGTTGAGAACTAGTTGGAATAGGTAACGCCATTTTCTTGGTTCGTTTTCTTTCTTCCATGCGGTATATCTATCCCTAATATAAAAGGACGGATTATTTCTTCACGTAACAGCCAGCCACGCAGATTAGTAAACAAAACCACTTATTAACTTTGCATGCGCACCTTATCCCCAGAACATAGGACCGTCCAAGCTTTATCCAAGTTGAGAACTAGTTGGAATAGGTAACGCCATTTTCTTGGTTCGTTTTCTTTCTTCCATGCGGTATATCTATCCCTAATATAAAAGGACGGATTATTTCTTCACTATTTTTGGTCCATCAGATGTTTTTTGTATGTTTTATGTTTCTTGTCCGTTGCTGTTTTACATTTCGCATGGACGGGAACTAATTGAGCCGCAATGCATATAAAACGTCAATTACATATGTTGAGCGGCAATGCGGCTACCAGTCCACCTAGCCACATTGTATTTTTGAAAAGACAAAGTAATATTACCTTTTATATGCTCCTCTCCCGCGCGCCCTATTGGGTCGGCCCATTAGCTGAGACGGACTCCCCTTTTTCTTATTTCGTTTTTTTCCTTTGTATTGTTGTCTATTTTTTCTTATCAAAATAATTCAGGATTTCAGAAAGTTTCAAATTTCAAAAGAAAATGTGAATATTGAAAAATATTTTAGAAACCGTGCGCCCTATTAGGCCGGCCCATGAGCGGGGAAGGACGCCACTGTTTTCTTATTTCGGTTTTTCTTTTTTTCTTCTTTGAGTAATTTGGGATTTCAGAAAAGTTTCAAATTAAAAAATGTGAAATTTGAAAAATGTTTCAGAATTAGTAAAATGTTTATGAATTTTAACAAAATATCTGCGAATTCAAAACATGGACATGAATTTTTAAAACAATGTTCAGAAAAATAAAAAATGATCATGAATTTCAAAAAAAGTTCACCGATTCAAAAATGTTCGCTGATTCAAAATCTTCATGCATTAAAAAATAATGTTCATCAAACAAAAAATGTTCCCATTCCAAAAATGTGTGCCTAATGAAAAAAATATTCACAAGTTATAAAAAATGTCCATCCATTCAAAAAAGAATCATCGTGCTCTATAAGAAAATTTCCAATTACTCACAACAATAGACATCGAGATGTCGTCAACCTTCTAGATTTTTTTGGTGGTTTGATTGTTGTTGTTGGCTGCACACAACATGATCCGTGCCATCCATGGTCATGAACCAGATGTTGCAAACTCCGTCATCGCCTCGATGAGGTCATCGAAATTTTGCCCCGATGTGAAATTCGTGTCACTTTGTTGCCCTAATCCCTTTTTTATATATACTATTTATTATATTATAATATTAAAGGAAGGAATGAAGGATGCTTCCGTCCAATTATAGTTTCAGCCGTCATCTATCTACCAATGTACCACACAACTTTTATGTTTCTCTGATGTGTGGGCCGAGCTAGGCTGCTCCACACTTGTTTCTTTCTTTGATTCAATTGTGGAGCAGCGAAAAAATAATATGTTTCTATTTCTCCCCTATGTCGGCCAAGATGGGCCTATTCTGAAACATTTTTTTCTTTCTTCTCATTCGATTGTGGCATGGAGGTGAGAATGAAACTATGAAGCCGCAAACTGAACTGTGATCATTTTGCAAAGATGGGTATGATTGAAAGCATAATTCTTTTTCATCTTGGGAATAATTTTCATGGATCATAAATTAAATAATGGTTTATATTTTAGTCTATGCTAGGGGGAAGTTAAATTTTCTCCCGTTGCAACGCACGGGCATTTTTGCCATTATTGCTCATGAAAGTAGTGTACTACGTGTACTCCTAATTTTCCATGTATACTGTCCAGTAATTTAATTAGAGTATATACTACTTATAGTGTACACTATTCTTTTGTGCTGAACGGCTTTAGAAGATTCTAGTCGAGATTAGACTATACAAAACTCTTTTGAAAACCAACAGTTTAGTTATACCATATTTACCATTTTCTTGGGTGAGTATATACCCTCTTTTAGTGAGAGGGTATACACCATATTCTACCGAGAGGTACATTTTTTTTAGGAATGACTATATACTATTCCTCTGTTCCAAAATAAATGTGTGGTATGTACCCTAATAAAGTGTGGTATATTCTCTTAGCAACATAAGTAGTATATTTTCTCGAGGGAGTAGATGGCAGTATTTTTTGTGAGAATGAATATACTACATTGCATTTTGGTGACAGGGTATACATTACTTTTTTCTCTGTGGGTATATACTAAAATTTCGTTGTAAGGGTATGTTCTAATTTTATTAGTGAGTATATACTAGATGGATTATGTCAAGTGAGACCCCTATTGTTTTCCAACCCAATTGATTATATACTCTTCATCCATCGAGAAGAAAATGATGTTTTGTAGAATGATGAACATATAGATAATCGAGATCTAGAACTTATAATATCCTGACTGAAAACTACAAGTAAATATATAACCTGAAATAAATATATATTACCTTGGGAAAAGAGTATATACTGAAAAAACATACATTCATATGTTGCCGATATGTGTGCATGCCGTGAGCTGCCGCCGGCCGTGACGCTGCGTGACGACGATCGAGCCGCCGTCGGCAACATCTATCTACATGTGTCAAGCCTCCACTGATCCCGATTGCATGTTGATGATTCGTTCGGCTGAATTATATGAGAATCCAACTTGATCCTTGAAACAAGAAAATGATAAAACGAAGCAAGATAGAAAGAGCTGAATTTTTTTATTTTTGTTGGAAATGGAGGTATACCCCCGGCCTCTGCATCATGATGATGCATGCGGCCCTCTTATTAAAAATCCAGAAAGTATCAACGTAAAGGTCTTACAACTCGCAAACGGAGCAAAGCAAAGTACATAAATCGGAAAAAAAAAACAAGCGGACAAAAACAACCGATACGGTGATAATAAGGATAAGCTCTCTAGACTCCTATCCTATTGTGCGAACGTCATCCGAACCGGTTGAATATAATCCGAGCCACCATCTCGCATTGGTTGCACCCAGTAACCAAAGGCTCCCTGGAGTCCACAGGAGTGAGCAAGGACCACGTACGGATCCAAACTGTAGCTCTGAAGATAACCTGCAAAGTTGTGTTGTCTGTTAAAAATCATATCATTTCTGCAGTTCCATATAACCCATAATAACGCACATATTCCAATCCGAATACGAGCCGCCGTGATGTGTTCAACCCCAGCTAACCACGTCCCAAACAAAGACGCAATATCTACTGGAGGATTGATATTAAAGGCTATATGCATCGTTCTCCAAAGTAACTTGCAAGTAGGCATTCAAGGAATAAATGTTGTATTGTCTCATCCTGAGCACAAAAACAACACCGCGAATTACCAACCCATCGCCTCTTAAGAAGGTTGTCCTTGGTGAGTATTACTTGCTTGTGAACAAACCACATAAAAATTTTAATCCGCAAAGGAACCTTAACCTTCCATATATGTATTGGCCGTGAGAGGGGGCCAGAATTAATCAGATCCGTATAAAAAGATTTCACCGTAAATATCCCATTTTTAGTTAACTTCCATTGTGTTGAGTCCGGCATGTCGGAGAGTCGAACTTCAATCAATCTCCGAACCAAGTGCATCCAGGCCATCCATCTCTCACCCACTAACGTACATCTGAACTGGATGTTCAAGGGAATAGTTTGAAGGACGATACCTACGTAATCCTCCTTACGTTGCACAATATTGTAGAGGGTGGGATATTGTAAGGCCAGAGGCGTCTCTCCTAACCACGTATCCTTCCAAAATCTTGTTGACATCCCGTTGCCAACCAAGAATTTGACCCTACGAAAGAACATATCCTTCGTTCTCATAAGTCCCTTCCAGAACAGCGAGTCAGTCGGTCTGATGGTAACCTGGCCTAACGTTTTCGAGTGTAAATACTTATTGCGCAGGATTTGAGACCACATGCCCTCCGGCTCTGTCTCTAACCTGTACAACCATTTGCTCATAAGACATTTATTCTTAATTTCCAAGTTCTCAATACCTAGACCCCCTTGGTCTTTAGGTCGACAAAGGATACGGTATTTCCTCTTGGCCTCATCAGACTGCCAAAAGAAACAAGATCTAAAGAAATCAAGTCGCTTTCGGACCTCGAAGAATGGAAGTAAAAACATTGGCATGCTAGTCAATACTAAGTTAATCAAAACTAGCCGACCTCCATATGACATCAGCTTGCCCTTCCAGCAGCTGAGTTTCTTTTCAATTCGTTCTTCAATACATTTCCATTCTTTATTGGATAACTTACGGTGATGAATCGGAATACCCAAGTAACTGAACGGTAAGGCACCTAATTCGCATCCAAACAATTGGCTGTATGTATGTTCCTCGTCTTTGGCCTTACCAAAACAGAACTCCTCACTCTTATGAAAATTGATTTTTAAGCCAGACAATTGTTCGAATAGACACAAGATAAGTTTCATGTCACATGCCTTAGCCATGTCATGTTCCATGAACAGAATAGTGTCATCGGCATATTGTAGAATGGACACCCCTCCATCAAGATGAGGAACTAGACCCTCTACATGGCCATGCTGCTTGGCCCTGCCAATAATGACGGCCAACATATCTGCCACAATATTGAACAGAAGAGGTGACATGGAATCCCCTTGTCTCAACCCCTTATGCGTCTGGAAGTAGTGGCCGATGTTATCGTTCACCTTAATTCCTACACTACCTTTCTGGGCTTGAGTATCCACTTGGTTCCTCCAGGTTTCACTAAAACCTTTCATGCGCATTGCCTGTTGAAGAAAAGGACATTTTACTTTATCATAAGCCTTCTCGAAATCCAATTTGAAGATAACCCCGTCTAGTTTCTTTGAGTGAATCTCATGGAGTGTTTCATGTAGGACGACCACTCCTGCTAGAATGTGTCGTCCCGGCATGAAAACTGACTGACTAGGCTGAACCACTGAGTGAGCAACCTGTGTCAATCTATTGGTTCGTACCTTTATGAAAATTTTAAAACTCACATTCAGCAGGCAAATGGGTCGGGATTGTTTGATCCGAACCGCCTCATTCTTCTTAGGTAACAACGTTATCGTACCAAAGTTGAGGTAAAACAACTCCAAATGGCCATCGAAAAAATCGTGAAACATAGGCATAAGATCATCTTTAATGATATGCCAACATTTCTTATAGAATTCAGCTGGAAACCCATTTGGTCCCGGTGCTTTGTTCGGCTTCATTTGGGTTATAGCCAGATGAACTTCTTTTCCGGTAAACGGCGCAGAGATAACATCATTCTCTGCTGCCTGTAATTGACGTATATCATCAATAACAGACTCATCAAGAGATACTGTGGATGTATTCGGGGGTCCAAAAAGGCTTTTATAATAGTTGGAAATATACACTTTCAGATTTTCATGCCCCACTATTGTCCCCTCGTCCTGTTCAAGCTGTATGATCTTCTTCTTCCTATGTTTACCATTTGCAACCATATGGAAGAACTGTGTGTTGTCGTCCCCCTAGATAACCTTAAGCGTTTTCGCATGCAACGCCCACTTGAGCTCCTCCTCTCTCAGGAGAGCACGTAGGCCTTGCTTAGCCTCAGACTTGGTTCGATGTTCATTAACAGAAAGGAGAGTGGTTTCAGCCTTTACGTCTAATGCCTCAATGAGTTGAGTTAGACGTTCTTTTTTCTGTTTATAAATCCCACTCTCATTTCTGGCCCATCCTCTCAGAAATTGTCGGGGGTGTATAATCTTATTTTGCCATCTCTCGACATGTGTTCTTCCCGTAACCGGCTTAGCCCATTCACGTGCAATCATCTCCATAAATCCTTCTCGCTCAAACCAGCTTTGCTCGAAGGAGAAGATATTTTTATTTGCAACATGGGTAGCCTCTCCCGAATCTAAAAAGAGTGGTGTATGATCCGAGATCGCTCTCTGCATCTGAGAAAGAGCTGAAATAAACATAAAGTATAAGCATACGTGAAGCATGCATGGGAAGAGGTGATGCATGCATAAGTACGTCAGTGCTTGTATATATGTCACCAATGGCGGGATCGATTCAATCCTCACCGTTGTCCAAGTGTCAAATAATATTCATGGATAAAAGAATTAGTAGTAATTGTGCTCTCCGTCGTACATATACCAAAACACAAAGAGCTAGCTTCATTACATGTACTCCCTCCGTTCCAAATTACTCATCATGGTTTTAGTTCAATGAACTAAAACCATGATGAGTAATTTGGAACGGAGGGAGTATGTACGAGCTAGCTACATACATGGACATGTATGTGTTTACATATGCGAGAAGATCAACGGTAAGCAACATACCACGTCTGAATTTTGGCCGACTCTGACGGGAAAAGTGGCCGGTGGAGAGCGATGGATGCTGGAGACCGGCAGGGCAGAAATGGAGGTGTGGTTTTCTTCCATGCCGATGCATACAACATGGTAAGCGGGAGAGACGTAGCCGCCGTCGGCTGCTGCGAAGTTACTGTTGGCATGTGAAATCGCCGCGCAACATTAGGATATTTGTTGTGCTTTTATGACGATGAATGATTGCTTTACGAGCAAAGCAACAAAGATTTTCTCGTTTTCATGGAGAAGAACCGACCGCTTTTCAGCGCAAAATGGCGAAGATTACCAAACCGTAGGGCTGCTAGGGCTCGGCAAGAAGTAACGACGGAAAATAGACGTACGTGAAAATAGAGTTTGTATTGATAGATCGATTGCTATCTTTCAATCGGCCACCACCGTATATATGGCACGCTGGACTTGGCGTATAAGGATATGTACAATGGTTGATAAGATAATATTATCTTAAGTCTTGCATGTAATTTAGAGATAATAATTTTTTTATCTACAATGGGTCATCTCTTAGCCTTATCTTTAATAACTAGCTATTCCTAATAACTAGCTATTCCTAAAAACATGATGAGACATATTGTGTTAAGAGATCATCTGACTTTTCTTATGAGTTCTCTCTCCTCCACCTCATCATTTATCCTACGTGGCACTCCTAAGATAGCATCATTGTACATGATGGTTGATAACATAGTCTTATCTTAAATTTTGCATGTAATTTAGAGATGACAAAGAAAAATGTCTACAATGGGTCATCTCTTAGTCTTATCTTCAATAACTAGCAATTCCTAAAAATGTGGTGAGACATATTGTGCTAAGAGATCATCTCTTGTCTTATCTTAAATAAGAGAAGACAAGCCTTCTCTTATGAGTTCTCTCTCCTCCACCTCATCATTTATCATACGTGACACTCCTAAGATAGCACCATTGTACATGCCCTAAGATTACAACTCTGAAGTTATAACCGATCAGGACTTGCCTTTCTTGATTCGGTTACCGTGTAACATGTCTATGAAAATTTACTTGCCAATCTAAGTACGTAGCAAATCTAAGCCATATACACGTACAAATACTCTTGTATATATGAATAAAGTATTCCGACCACATCGCCATTACACTAAATATAGTGGCTAAGCATACGTATAAATACCTTGAGCCCACAGAAAACATTTAAATATTCCGGCAACGTCGCAAATCAAACTAAATAATGGCCATCAGTACTAAGCATACTTCTTCATATACGTAGATATATAGCATATGCATGCAGCACGCCCATGGTTCAGTATAGCATACGGTTCTTCTTAGGACTTGTATCTTCATCTTCCATGAAATTTTCTATGGCAATACTTCAACAATGCATTAACCGATCAGCTTGATAAATCATTGATTTAATTTGGCTCATCATACACCGAGTAGCCAAATTATACCATCAACACATGCCTCCCTGTTTTTGATATAATTGCATTGACCAAAAATACTATAGCAGTTGCCGTAGGATGAAGTCGATCACTGATTATATCATTACTCAGGGCGATGTCCAACGATACATCGGCCAAATTTTCTTAGGTCGATATTTGGAATAACATATCTGCCACAACATGTTCAGGCCTCCTGCCACATGCTAGGATAGTATTTCTTCAAATATTTTCCATTGAGAGCTTTCGACAACTTATCTCCCTACAAAGATGTACAAAATATAAATTTTCAGAAACAATCTCTATAATTTTATACGGGTCTTCCCAACTCGGCGACCATTTGCCGAATTTCCTATCTTTAGTTCCAATAGGTAAAATCGTTTTCCACACTAAGTCTCCTATTTCAAACGATTTCTCTCTCACCTTTTTATTATAAGCCTTGGCTACTCTTAATTTCTCCTTCTCAATTTCTGGCAAGGCTCTTAATCTCTCTTCTGAAATGTCATCTATCTTATCCATCATCAAATCATTATAATCTACAGCTGACAAATCATTTTGTCTGGCCACTCTAAGAGCTTATAAATTAACCTCTACAGGTAACACCGCCTCCTGACCATATACTAGATCATGCGGTGCTACTTGAGTTGCTTCGTGCCTAGATATCCGATGAGCCCATAAAGCTTCTGAAAGTACCTCATGCCATCTTTTCGGATGCTCCTCAATTTTCTTTTTGATAAGCTTAATTAAAGTTTTATTGCTAGATTCGGCCTGTCCGTTAGATTGAGCATTATAAGACGACGAATTTAACAATTTAATTCCCAAAGATTCGGCAAATTCATGAAATTGATGAGACATAAAAGAAGCACCTTGATCAGTAGCTAAAGTTTGAGGAACGCCGAATCTATGAATAATATGCTCTAAAACAAAACTAATAACTTTCTTATGAGTCATATTTTTCAAAGGAACTGCTTCAGTCCATTTAGTAAAATAATCTGTTGCACCTAGGACGAAGCGATGTCTTTTAGAAGAGGAAGGATGTATTTCACCAATAAAATCTAAACCCCATCCCCTAAATGGCCACGACCTAATTATGGGATTTAACATAGACGCATGCGCTAACTGTACATTACCAAATTTTTGACATGCCTTACAATCTTTATAGTACTGAAAACAATCCTCTAGCAAAGTCGGCCAATAAAACCCCGCTTTTTAACAACCATCGCATTTTGTGAGCCAACTGATGCGTTCCACATATTCCTTCGTGCACTTCACCCATAGCTATTCTAGATTGATCAGAATCCAAGCAGTTTAAAAGTAACCCATCTACTGTTCGGCGATACAACTCGTTGTTAAACAAAGTATATTTTAAAACTTGTCGCCGAATTTTCCTATCTCTCGTTTGACTTGGATCTTTTAAATGATTAACTAGAGGAACTCTCCAATCACTTGGTTCTAAATTATGGATCTTTTAAATGATTAACTAGAGGAACTCTCCAGTCACTTGGTTCTAAATTATTTGCTAATTTGGTCATTTGTAACTCATGCACCGAATCTGCAGTATATTGTACATCTAGTTGTTCAACTGTCCTAGGCCCAAGTGCACCCTGTGGCAAAGTATCCATCATTATAGACTTAGCATGCATCGGCTTGTCTAATATAAAAACACTCCTTTACTAATGTGATAACCGGATGCTTGTTGTGCTAAACAATTAGCTCTAGAAGTCTAAACATCGGTCCAAATAACTATTTAATAACCCATCAAAACATTGAAATTCGTATTTAATTTGTTGTACTACTATAAGCGAATCCCCAAAAGCATCTACATACTTTACGCCCATATCAACTAAATTTTGTAAACCAAACAATAAAGCTTCATACTCAGCTTGGTTATTAGTGCAAGGATATTCCAAATGGACCGATGTATTATAAAAACATTATTAGGTGAAACTAAAACATTACCGACGCCTTGCCCTTCCCCACAAACCGATCCATCAAAACAAAGCTTCCATGGGCATACACTAACATAATTAGTATTTTCATCATCTTTAATCCTATGATCAACAATGAAATCAGTGATAACTTGACCCTTCATAGCACGCAACGATTCATATGTTAAATCATATTCTATTAGTGCATAAGCCCACTTTCCAATCCTACCACTAAGAATCGGTTGCTGCAACATATACTTAATGACGTCGGCCTGGCAAGCTACTACACACGTACTAGAAAGAAGATAAGGCCGAAACTTGGTACATGCATAGTATAAAGATAAGCATAACTTTTCAATAAACACGTACCGAATTTCAGCGTCGAGCAAACAATGGCTTAAGTAGGCAATGATGTATTATTTCCCGCTGATCTCTTGCGCCAACACCGCACCGATCACCCTATCTTCTGCAGCAATGTACAGCCTGAACGGTGCACCGGACTTGGGCGCCCGCAATATTGGAGGATTCGACAAGCATCGCTTTATATAATTAAAAGCAACTTGTTGCTCTGCCCCCCCCCCCAAGTAAATTCGGCTTCATTCTTTAGCCGAAGTAGAGGAACAATCGATTCAATTTTCCCTGCAAGGTTAGATACGAATCGGTCTCAAGTAATTAATTTTTCCTAACAACTTTTGCACATCCCTTTTACACGTGGGTTCCTCCAAATTTCTAATTGCCTCCACTTTCTTAGGGTCAATCTCTATGCCATTTTCATGTATGAAGCCTAAAAACTTACCAGCCGACATGCCAAAAGCACATTTGAGTGGGTTCATTTTTAATTCATACCGACACATCCTTTCAAAAGATAATCTTAAATCGGCTAAATGATGATCAAACCCATCCGATTTAACAACAATGTCATCAATATATATTTCTAGTACAATGCCTAAAAGATCATGAAAAATTAAATTCATAGCTTGTTGGTATGTAGCACCGGCATTTTTCAACCCAAATGTCATAACGACCCACTCAAATAAACCAACAAAATCCGGGCAAGAAAAGCAGTCTATCTTGTTCGGCCATAAATATTTGATTATAACCTGTATTACCATCTAAAAATCTAATCACTTTATGTCTCGATGCATCATTAATAAGCATGTCGGCTATAAGCATAGGATATTCATCTTTCAGGGTAGCCTTATTCAAATCTCTAAAATCAACACAGATTGTAATATTACCAGTATTTTTCTTTTCCACGGGCACAATATTAGAAACCCAATCTGCATATCTACATGGCTGAATAAACTTAGCTTTTATCAACTGATCAACTTCTTCTTTGATGCGGTCATACAAATTAGGATTGAAACTTCTATGAGATTGTTTATGCAGCCTAAAACCAGATTTAATAGGTAGTCTATCTTCTACTAAATCTCTACTCAAACCGGGCATCTCTGTATAATTCCAAGCAAAGCAATCAACGAATTCTTTAAGTAATAGACATACCTTACTTTTCTGGTCGGCTTTCAAGCTAGCTTTGATAAATGTAGGTCTTGGAATACTTCCATCACCAATATCAATTATTCAAGTGGGTCAGCCGATGAGAATCCTTGTCCAAGTTTTTCCATGTCATCAAAATCTTCAATTGTTTCATGCATATCGCTCTTTCCGGAACGATACTCCTCCGTGCGTCTTTGCGGCCACTTAATACTATCGTTTTTATTCATCATTTATATAGATAAATCATTAATCCGAGCTACATTAGCCGGCTGTGCATTTATAGGTACAAAACCATCTCTACCAATACTGATATAATCATAGTCCGACAAATCCCTACCGGTCAAACATCGCATCTCACCGTGTTGCCAATCAACCGGCGCATCCGTCAAAGCAATGCATGAAGAATTGTCGGCCTCAATCACCTCCACATCATCATTAACCCACTGAATTAAGCACTGATGTAAGGTAGAAGGGATGCAACAATTTGCATTAATCCAGTCGCGTCCCAATAGAATATTATACCGGCCTTTGACATCAACAACAAAAAATGCAGTCAGCAATGTTTTGCTTCCGACTGTGAGCTCCATAGAAATAACACCCTTAACTTCACATAATTCTCCTGAGAACCCGCTAAGTCCCATATTGGTCTTCATTAACTCACTCTATTTTCGGTTCAGCTTAGAAAATACCAAAAAGGGCATAATATTAACACCTGCACCGCCATCAACAAGCATGCGACCAATAGGCTTACCATCAATGTGACCTCTAATAAATAATGGTTTTAGGTGTTGTCCATGCTTCTCTGGTTTCTCAAATGTAGCATTCTTTGGGCCAAGAACAAGTTCAGCAATTTCAGCCTCGGGCGCGTGAAATTCAGCAGGCAACGCGAACACCATGTCCATATCAGTAGGTGTGTCTCCATTATTCTCTGAATTTTCAGCAACAATTGTGTCATCCATATTTTTATTTTCCTCCGATGTGATGCGCTTCTCCTTCCAAGCCTTTGTGGGTACCATTGGTTTATCTTGATTGAACCATTTATCGCGTTTCTTCTCAGCTATCTCTTCCTTTATTTGCAATGTCCGCAGTTGTTGTACACGTCGTTTCTGAGTGTGGGTAAGTCCCTTTGGGCACCACTGCGGTGCTGGTTTAGTCCCTGGCGCGACAGACTTAATTTGGCTGCCCCCGGGTCCTTCGACCTATACTGGCATACTTATCTTTTACTAGCAAACATTTTATCTCTGGCCAAAAAAATTCTCTGCTAATCATATACGGTACAGGCATTAAATCCCTGGCCGCTTACATTGCCTGAGTCCCAACGTGTAGATGTACTAGTATTAGACTTGAAACTCCTCGGAGGCAAACTCTTGGACATTCCTGTGCAACAATTCTTTATGACCAAATCAGCTTGTGTGCTAGCCGATTTAGGCTTCTGAATAGCACGTGAGGATATAGCATTTGGTCCTGCATGCGGGTCATGCCCAAAATTAGTTTGCTTTTCAAATTGATTAAACTGGCCAGCTTGCCACAACTTTACGCCGTTACTTTTCTCCTCTGTACCAAGAGCTTCTTTTGAGACACTGCTTGTTTCTGTACAATTGAAAACATCTTCATTTGATTGGTGTTCCGCTATTTTTAGACCATGGGCAACATCTAAATCATGTGAGTTTTTTGCCGCTTTAGTTTCAGCATGCTTCACCGGCACCCGCACACCCTTGTGACTACCCTTATAGTTTTTGTCATCTGCATTGCGTACCGGTGATCGACTTCCTCGAATCTCGATGGCATTATGTGATCTAGCTCCTCATTGAACTGAGCACTTTTCTCATGCACGTTTGTCTGAACATAGGCCTCGGCGGGATCCATCTCGGCTGAAAATAACCTGCTGGCCCTGTAGGATATGGAGCCCAAGGATTAAACCTCCATGGAGGAAACTACGGATACAGAGGAGGTGCACAACCCCAATATGTGGGCTCCATTGCAAAATACGGTTGTTGGTCATACACACTTCCTTGCCATTGCTCATGACTGCGAGGTCCGGAAGGAGATCTTGGACGCTTATTACCTCCGAGCCGATTAAACACATTGCTGGTCTTGCGTGAGGTATATTTTTCCAACAACATGCTAACTGTCGGCTTTAGCCTTGGAGCTTGTTTTATTCTACCATTAACTTTCCACACTCCTAGTTCTGGATTTTTTGGTTTGATCATCCTTGGAGGAGCATTGTTATCAACAAAAATTTTCTCTCTTGCAGATTCGGTCTGATCCAATCGAATAAGCATTTTTTTACTCTCAAGCTCGACCACATTGATAGGAAAAGGGTCGCTGTCGAGCTTCAACTTAGAACCTTCTGTAAACGTCAATTGTCCTTCATTGATGGCCGATTGCACCTGTCGACGAAACATGTTACAATCATTAGTAGCATGAGAAAAAGAATTGTGCCACTTACAATAAGCTCTTCTACCCAATTCTTCTGGAGGTGGAATTACATGACCCTGACTCACTCTAATTAATTATTTTGCAGTAACATATCAAAAAAATTATCACACTTGCTTAAATCAAAAGTATATTTAATTTCGTCTCTTCTAGCAGGTGTAGGTTTCAAAGCAGAACATGCAAAAGGTTTTGACTTTGGCGCTTGAATCCATTCGGCTACATATATATTAACATCATCCTCACTAGCTGAATCACTATCATAATCTAAGGCATTAACCCCATGGTCATATTTTTCTTTATTTCTATTATCTTTAAACCGGCTATATTGTTTAATTTCCCTAGCCCGGTTTTCCTGCGCCAAAGCCTTCAAAACTTGGTTAACATCTAAAAACTCTTGCCCTTCTAGTCAATCCTTAATATGAGCGAGTAGACCCGAAAAGGCAAGATCGGCTAAATCCTTTTCGGCTATGGTCAAGCTGAAACATCGGTTTTTTACATCTCTAAACCTCCTAATATAATCATGAACATGCTCATTATATTTCTGGCTAACCATAGTTAAATCTGAAAGCCGAAGTTCTGTTTCACTGCTATAAAAATACTCATGAAATTTTTGCTCCAATTGTGCCCATGTTGAAATAGAATTAGGAGCAAGTGATGTAAACCAAGTAAATGCAGTACTGGATAAAGATAAAGGAAATAATTTTAATCTAAAAACATCCGATGTGCCGACCTGGCTGCATTGTGCTAAAAATTGTCCTACATGCTCAAAAGTAGATCTACCATCTTCCCCCGTGAATTTAACAAAATCTGGAATTCTAAAACCACGAGGATATGGTGTCGAGTCAAAGTAATCAGGGTATGGTTTTTGATATGCACGTGCTCTACCCTTAGGTTCTAAACCAATTTCTCTAAGTATACTAGCAAGTTGAACTTTAATATTATCATTGGGCTATAGAGAACTGGCTTGTGGAGCATATGGAACACAAGCATGTGGTGGAAATTCTGGCAAAGAAATTGGAGCATGTGAAGTTTGCAATGGAGACCCACTAAAATATGAATCAGGTACCAGCCCATATGGAACCCCGGTACCGACAGGCGGCAGTGGTGGCGTACTATATGCCACTGTCAGGTAACTAGGCTACTGCATATTAGAATTAAACCCAAAACTTCGGTTATTGCTATTGTGATTTTCTGGAACCGAAGTCGAAACAATAGGAGCAGTAGTACTAGGAACAAAATTATTAGCCGAACTACCAACATAGTCCCGGTCATCCAAATTATCGTTTAAAGGGACGTGAGGCTGCATAGCATTAGCCGATGCACTAGGCCTATGTATATTAATTGGCAAATTGTTAAATATGCTACTGTCTGGTGGCATCGGTCTTTTTCCAGAATACTCATCATTGACTTGTAGCACTAATGAGCGTACATGACCAGGTAGACAATTTTCAAGATCTTTATTAAACTGCACCATAAATTCTTCAAGTCTATTAGCTACTGCCCGAGTAATTGTACGTGTCGTATTTTCCATATCAGAACCATATTTACTAGCTACGGACACATCAATTAGATGAGCAATTTCTTCGGTTGAGTTTTTTACCTGAGTGTTGAACGCATCGGAAGGGCTCAGAACTACCTTTTTGACGACGCCGTTCCTCGTTTTTGCGTATCCAGCCAACTTCAGCTTCAACATCTCAACCTTTTCTTTCTCAAGCTCCTCTTTAAGCTCGCGCCGATCATCTTCCGACAGATCGTCGAGTGTGACGGCAATCACGTTCTCCGGGTCGATGTCGCTCCCGTTCTTGGACTCGGTACTCATCGTGTAGCTCTTCTTCTTCTCGTCCCCAGCGGAATCGCCAATTATGTTGGCACACTGATACGTCTCCGTCGTATCTATAATTTTTTATTGTTCCATGCCAATATTATTCAACTTTCGTATACTTTTTGGCAACTTTTTATATTATTTTTGGGACTAACATATTAATCCAGTGCCAGTTCCTGTCTGTTGCATGTTTTTGGTTTCGCAGAATATCCATATCAAACGGAGTCCAAACGGGATAAAAATGGACGGAGCTTATTTTTGGAAAATATGGAAAATTCGGAAGGAAAATCAACGCGAACCAGTGCCCGAGGTGGTCACGAGGCAGGGGGCGCCCCCCCTAGGGCGCGCGCGCCCCCTACCC
>NW_024119706.1:0-12495 GCF_003073215.2 Triticum urartu
GAACTTGAGGGAATATTTGTTCTTCCTTTAGCTCCTCGTTGGGTTCGACACTCTTACTTATCGAAAACTGTTGCGATCCCCTATACTTGTGGGTTATCAAGACCTTTTTCTGGCGCCGTTGTCGGGGAGCAATAGCGTGGGGTGAATATTCTAGTGTGTGCTTGTTTGCTTTATCACTAAGTAATTTTTATTTGCTGTTCTTAGTTGTTTCCTATTTTCAGTTATGGGTAGGAAATGCAAAATACCAAAAAAAATTGTTGTACCTACTGAACCAATGGTTGAAGAACCAATCAAAATCTATCACAGTACTGAAGCTTATTACTTGGATCATCTTCAATCCCTATGTGCTCGTGCTGAAACCCCAACTAGCTTAGTTGAGGGCAAATCTTTAGATGAGCATGCTTGTTATGTGCGACACCGTATATCTAAAAAAGGGAAATTATTATGGAGTCAAATTCAACGTTTGCAATGTTATGCTTGGAATTTATGTGAATTATATGATTTTACTTGTTGTTCTGAAAACCCTAAGAAACACCTTCCCTACCAATGTGAGTTTATTGATAGTGGAATCTTATCTTCTTATGATAAAGGTGTTTATAGTTACTATGATGTTCAACAAATTGAAGAATTTGTTGCTTTTGAGGGTGCTTATGAAATTGCTTCTTTGATTGAAAAGTATGATGCTACTTTTCACGAATCTGAAATTTTTGCTATACTTAAATATTGCTATGATAATTATGCTTCTAATACCTATGTTAAACAATATATTGAGGAATACTGATTTTGATAGATATAATATACATCTGCTTGCTGCTCCTACTTGCAATTATTATGAGAGAGGAACTACATCTCCACCTCTCTATGTTTCCAATATGATAGAATTGCAAGAAACTGCTTATACTATGCATTGGCCTTTACTATGTGTGCATGAGTTGTTCTTTTATGACATGCCGATGCATAGGAAGAGAGTTAGACTTCGTAATTTCTTGATATATGGTTCTTTGTGCTCACTACTAAATATCAAATCATTGCTAATTAAAATTGGCTTTGATATACCTTGGGATCCAGGTGGATTCACAACTTGAGCACTATATGCCTAGCTTAATGGCTTTAAAGAAAGCACTGCCAGGGAGACAACCAGAAGTTTTAGAGAGTCATTTATTTCTATTGAGTGCTTTCTTATAGTTTAAAAACAAAAAAATAGAGGGGAACCCAAAACTTTCCAAAACGAAAAGTGAAAGTGAGATAGACGAGCACTGTGAAAGTGGGGGACGTCCTTGAACTTTGTTCATGCCCATGGAAAATTTGTGAATCTTAATTAAAGAAACTTTTCAACAAAAATAATTATCCCCTTGTACAATTCCATTGTACTATAAAAATAATGTGCCAAGGTTTGCCTTTAGGATGTTTACAATGCTTGTTGGTTTGTGCGGTGTAGGACAGAGACTTTGGCTCTAGTGCGTGATTTATAATTTTTTTAATAGAACGTCAAATGGTTCTGATTCTTTTTGCATTGTATTTCTACAATTTTTTTATTTTTCCTAATTTTGGCAGAATTTTTCAAGTACCAGAAGTTTGGTTAATCTTCAGATTATTACAGACTGTTCTGTTTTAGACAGATTCGGCTTTTGATGCATAGTTTGCTTGTTTTGATGAAACTATCAATTTATATCAGTGGATTAAGCCATGAAAAAGTTATATTACAGTAGCTATAATGCAAAAACAAAATATGAATTGGTTTGCAACAGTACTTAGAGTAGTGATTTTCTTTATTATACTAACGGATCTTACCGAGTTTTCTGTTGAAGTTTTGTGTGGATGAACTGTTCGATGATCGAGAAGGTCTCGATGTGAGAAGAAGGAAGAGAGGCAAGAGCTCAAGCTTGGGGAGGCCCAAGGCACCCCAAGTAAATATTCAAGGAGACTCAAGCGTCTAAGCTTGGGGATGCCCCAGAAGGCATCCCATCTTTCTTCAACAAGTATCAGTATGTTTTCGGATTCGTTTCGTTCATGCGATATGTGCAAATCTTGGAGCATATTTTGCATTTAGTTTTCACTTTTCTTTTATGCACCATGCTGGTATGATATAGTCCTTGGTTGATTTATAGAATGCTCATTGCACTTCACTTATATTCTTTGAGTATGGCTTTATAGAATGCTTCATGTGCTTCACTTATATCATTTGAAGTTTGGATTGCCTGTTTCTCTTCAAATAGAAAACCACCATTTGTAGATGCTCTTTTGCTTCACTTATATTTGTTAGAGCGTGGGCATATATTTTGTAGAAATAATTAAACTCTCTTGCTTCACTTATATCTATTTAGAGAGATGACAGGAACTGGTCATTCACATGGTTAGTCATAAAATCCTACATAAAACTTGTATATCACTGAATATGATGTGTTTGATTCCTTGCAATAGCTTTGCGATATAAAGATGGTGATATTAGAGTCATGCTAGTGGGTAGTTGTGGATTAGTATAAATACTTGTGTTGAGGTTTGTGATTCCCGTAGCATGCACGTATGGTGAACCGTTATGTAACGAAGTCGGAGCATGAGGTATTTATTGATTGTCTTCCTTATGAGTGGCGGTCGGGGACGAGCGATGGTCTTTTCCTACCAATCTACCCCCCTAGGAGCATGCGCGTAGTACTTTGTTTCGATGACTAATAGATTTTTGCAATAAGTATGTGAGTTCTTTATGACTAATGTTGAGTCCATGGATTATACGCACTCTCACCCTTCCATCATTGCTAGGTTCTTCAGTACCGTGCATTGCCCTTTCTCACCTCGAGAATTGGTGCAAACTCGCCAGTGCATCCAAACCCCGTGATATGATACGCTCTATCACACATAAACCTCATTATATCTTCCTCAAAACAGCCACCATACCTACCTATCATGGCATTTCCATAGCCATTTCGAGATATATTGCCATGCAACTTCCATCATCATCATATACATGATTTGAGCATTTATCGTCATATTTCTTTGCATGATCGTAAGATAGTTAGCATGATGTTTTCATGGCTTGTCCGTTTTTTTGATGTCATTGCTACGCTAGATCATTGCACATCCCGGTACACCACCAGAGGCATTCATATAGAGTCATATCTTTGTTCTTATCGAGTTGTAATATCGAGTTGTAAGTAAATAAAAGTGTGATGATCATCATTATTAGAGCATTGCCCCAATGGGGAAAGGATGATGGAGTATGATTCCCCCACAAGTCGGGATGAGACTCCGGATTTACAAAAAATAAAAGAGGCCAAAGAAGCCCAAATAAAAAAATAGGCCAAAGAAGCCCAAATAAAAAAATAGGCCAAAGAAGCCCACCAAAAAAAGAAAAAAAAGAAAAAAAAAGAGAAAAGAGAGAAGGGGAAATGTTACTATCCTTTTACCACACTTGTGCTTCAGAGTAGCACCATGTTCGTCATATAGAGAGTCTCTTGAGTTAACACTTTCATATACTAGTGGGAATTTTCATTATAGAACTTGGCTTGTATATTCCAATGATGGGCTTCCTCAAATGCCCGAGGTCTTCATGAGCAAGCAAGTTGGATGCACACCCAGTTAGTTTCCAGTTTGAGCTTTCATACACTTATAGCTCTCAGTGCATCCGTTGCATGGCAATCCCTACTCCTCACATTGACATCAATTGATGGGCATCTCCATAGCCCGTTGATTAGCCGCGTCGATGTGAGACGTTCTCCTTTCTGTCTTCTACACACAACCTCCACCATCACATTCTATTCCACCTATAATGCTATGTCCATGGCTCATGCTCATGTATTGCGTGAAAGTTGAAAAAGTTTGAGAACGTCAAAAGTATGAAACAATTGCTTGGCTTGTCATAGGGGTTGTGCATGATTTGAATATTTTGTGTGGTGAAGATGGAGCATAGCCAGACTATATGATTTTGTAGGGATAACTTTCTTTGACCATGTTATTTTGAAAAGACATGATTGCTTTATTAGTATGCTTGAAGTATTATTGTCTTAATGTCAAATGATAGACTATTGCTTTGAATCACTTGTGTCTTAATATTCATGCCATGATTAGATTATGTGATCAAGATTATGCTAGGTAGCATTCCACCTCAAAAATTATATTTTCTTATCATTTACCTACTCGAGGACGAGTAGGAATTAAGCTTGGGGATGCTGATACGTCTCCGTCGTATCTATAATTTTTGATTATTCCATGCCAATATTATACAACTTTCATATACTTTTAGCAACTTTTTATACTATTTTTGGGACTAACATATTGATCCAGTCCCCAGTGCCAGTTCCTGTTTGTTGCATGTTTTATGTTTCGCAAAAACCCCGTATCAAACAGAATCCAAACAGGATAAAACCGGACGGAGAATATTTTTGGAATATTTGGAGAATATGTGAAGAAGAATCAACGCGAGACGGTGCCCGAGGGGGGCACGAGGCAGGGGGCACGCCCCTGACCCTCGTGGGCCACCCGTAAGGCGGTTGCTGCTCTACTTTGGCCGCAAGAAAGCTAATTTTCGGAGAAAAATCTGGGCGAAGGTTTCAATCCAATCGGAGTTACGGATCTCCATATATATACGAAACGGTGAAAGGGCAGAAGACGAGAACGCAGAAACAGAGAAGACCGGAGAGATAGATCCAATCTCGGAGGGGCTCTCGCCCCTCCCATAACATGGAGGCCAAGGACCAGAGGGGAAACCCTTCTCCCATCTAGGGAGGAGGTCAAGGAAGAAGAAGAAGAAGAAGGGGCCCCTCTCCCCCTCTCTTCTGGTGGCGCCGGAACGCTGGGCCACCATCATCATCATCGCGATCTTCACCAACACCTCCGACATCTTCACCAACATCTCCATCACCTTCCCCCTTCTATCTACAGCGGTCCACTCTCCCGCAACCCGCTGTACCCTCTACTTGAATATGGTGCTTTATGCTTCAGAAAATGTTGATAACTTTTAAAAACCATTCCCACATTTCAAAAAAATTGTACGATTGTTTTTTATAAATGTGTATAGAATGAAAAATAGATGTTTGTGTAATGTAAAAAAATGTTTCGTGCCATTAAGAAAATGTAGGTCACATTGGATGGAAATAACCTGCGTTTCAAAAAAATGTTGTATCCCAATGTAAAAAAATGTTCGCATAGGTTAAAAAATGTGTCATGAAATTTTAAAGAAATATGCGCATGTTTCAAAAAAAACGCGTGAAATTTTGAAAATATTTATATGATGTAAAAAATGTCCATGGAGTTTAAAAATGCTTATTGCCATTTAAAAAAAGGCAATTCCTAATAGCAATCGGTACGGGCGAGCATAGCCCTGGAGCAACGCAACAACGCTCCCGCAAACAACTACAAGGGGGCCATGGCCGCCCATGCCAGCAATCAACCAGCACAAACCAACGAGAGACAACTCTGTTTTGGCGATGAGCTTCACAAGAGAAATTTGCACGAGCCTCTGGAAATTATCAACGAGCGTGTCAATAGTGGTGGACCTAGAATTTTACCAATGTCGGGGTAACATTACGAAGGGTAGCATATTTTGTCAAAACACATTACAATAGTCAATAAAGTACTAAATATACATATGAACTGCACTAGTACAAAAAGTTTTGCAGATTGTTTGTGGGGGCCACCACCCCTAGGTCCACGACTGAGTGCCAACACCCTTGGAAGAAGAACTACGTTAGACACAACTGCGTGATTTTTTCCAAAACAGAGCAGGCATAGGTAGTTAATAACCTATACCCTAATGAGTTGAACATTTTATTCTTAATAATGCATCCACAACGTACCCATGCATCCAGAAACTCTAGATGTGTGTTGATGGCCGTTGAGGAGAGGATTGTGCCTTACTTGCAATTGCCCGTTTAGCTGCGGGCACGAGGTATGCGATGGGTATGGCACACCTTGAGCAACTCGACGCCAGCGCTACAAAAAAGAATGCCCCTCTCCAACCCTTGCATCCCATAGTGGATTGATGATCAACGCTGATCTTGCTATGTCTCAAGGAACATCGTACGGATGGACAATGGAGGTGGAGCAGAGAAGCCCTCCATTGGTTCATCGTGAAATCAGAGTGGATCAGTGAGTAGAGTAGGGTGAGTTAGACCCTATTCGGTAACCCACCAACTCCCGGAATCTGCGGAGCGGGGAAAATCATTTCCAACTGCATCTCCACCAGCTCACCGAACAGGGCCTTAATGTGGCCAGCTGCATGCTGCCTACTGGCACTGATAGCCATACTCATTTCCAACAAGGTTTGATGTATGAGTTAGACAAAGATTGTGTTAACAAATTAGTCAAAGTTGCATGCTTGCGTATTCTTTTTGTGGAACTAGCACAGTGGCCAACATATATGCACAAACAATGTATTGGTATATCTATCTTTTGTGATTGAGAACTCATATACCAAGTCATGCTATTTATTACTGTGTTTTTATGAACATAACAATATTATTGTTTGTGATAAATAAATAGTAGTACTGTTATTACATATATATTTTGCTTTTCCTCTTAGTGAAAACCCCAAACACATTCTGGAGAATCTTAGAGAATTCATCAAAATGTATACATATAAATTTAGTCATGCAAAGGCCCACAAGGATTACGAGTATGCAAAATATGTTTTATGGTAATTGTAGTTAAGATTTAAAACTTTAATCGTATGTTAGTTTTGATGAAATTCTCTTTCGTGCGGAGATTTTTTATGAATTTCTCTAATTTAGTGTGCATGCATTTACGCTACAAACTACATCGGTTCACTTTTCTAAAACTATTGAATGTCGCTTTAAAATTCTAGCTCGTGTAGTTGCATAAGTTGATGACTAGTTATTAATTATGCCTTAAGTGAATGTGAAAATCATACCCTGGCCGCCACCATGTAGGAGCATACAGCCAAAGAGTCTTGGGGAGTTCATCAAAATTTAAACATATAAATTTAGTCATGCAAAATCCCACAAGGATTACAAGTATTCAAAAAATATGTTTTATGGTAATTTTAGTTAAGATTTAAAACTTTAATCATATGTTAGTTTTGATGAAATTCTCTTTCGTGCGGATATTTTTTATGAATTTCTCTAATTTGGTGTGCAAGCATTTACGCTAGCAGTCCACTATCCATTTACGCTAGAAACTACATCAGTTCATTCTGCTAAAACTATTGAATGCCACATTGAAATTCTAGCCCATGTAGTTACATAGGTCGATGACTAGTTATAAATGATGCACTAAGTAAATGCAAAAATCATATCCTAGCCGCCGCCTTGTAGGAGAGATAGCCAACTAGCATAATTCAACTAAGTCCATAAAAAACTTTGCAACATAATTCAGATTACAAATGGATTACAAGAATGAGTAAACAAAAGTCTGCTGGGCTTCTACTTTAAAGGTACTAAAATACTGAGGGTCAATTCTGCAATTTCTGAATTGTGATGTAATGTGCTTACTTTATAATCTATTATGCAAAATTAGTTGTACTAGTAAGTAAGTCGTGTGTTGGTACGAAAAGATAAACATACATAGAGAGAATATTATCATGGCATGGCGCGGAGGCATATGGTGGTGGCGACAACGTGATGAACGTGTCGTATCAAGAGATGGTCTATCACTCGTCGCACTGTAGAACAACACCAGGCACTATTATATGCCACATAATGCGAGGCGCACAGCCGCCTCGCCTACAGGGCGCCGGTGGTGGGCCAGCCCAGTAAGACATGGCTTGTCATGCTAACATCATGCCGAGGTCACGCGAATTTCTTTTTTCCCTTTTAACTTTTATTTATATTTAAATTAAATTCATTTCAATAACTCATATGCACTTATAAAATTTATAAAAATGAATGTTAAAAATGATAACATAGTATTAAAAAAATTGTTAGCATGGTTTTAAAAAATGTTGATAACTTTTGGAAAAAAAAAAGATCCCACGTTTCAACAAATGTAGAAGATTTTTAAAAATGTGTATTGAATATAAATGATTTTTTGTAATGTAAAATATTTTTCGTGCCATTGAAAAAGGTACATAACATTGGATGGATATATCTTGCGTTTCAAAAATAAGTTATATCCAAATGTAAAAAAATGTTCGCATAGGTTAGTAAATGTTTATTTCCATTAGAAAAAATCATCATGGCATTTTAGAGAGATGTTTGCTTGTTTCAAAAAAATGTCCGTGAAATTTCAAAAATGTTCATACAATGTAAAAAAATGTCCACATAGTTTAAAAAATGACAATTGTCATTTAAAAATGTACACCGTGTATTTGGAAAAAGTGTTACCATGTATTCAAAACATGTATTTGAAAAATGTCCAACGTATATGAGAAAAATGTTTCATGTGTGCTCTGAAAATGTGCAGTGTGTTATGAGAAAAGGTATATATGTGCTGAAAAAAGGAAAATTGATAAAAACCGACAAAGGAAGAAAAGAAAAAAACTAAAAAAGAACCGAAAGTTCAGGTCCAGTTCCGGTCCAGCAGAGTACAGATGGTGGACGCCACAGACAACACCCACCCACAGCCACAGATCCGACCGCCATCGCCATGACAACCGGCCTCCCCTTCCGCCGCCGGGGCCATTGTCCTCGCGCTGTTGCTCCTCCGCTTCGCCGCCGCGACGGCGCAGTCCAACTTCGAGAGGAAGCCTTCGTCCGAGACGATCTCGTACGCGTCCGAGTGGCTACGACTGCGAGCCGACGCTCCCCCTTTCTGCCACACGCGCTGGGTCTCGGCCATCACCGGTGAGCATACGACAGCAGGTGATCCAGATCCCTTGTTAGGCCCTGTTTGGTTCCAATAAAGTCAGGTGACTTAAAACCAGTGACTTATAAGTCACGCCTGTTTGGTTGTCATCTGACTTATAAGTCACCTGAGCACACCTTCTCATCTTGTTTTTTATGTAAAGATGGTGAGACCTACGCAAAAGGGAGTGACTTATAAGTTTTAAGTTGGGGTGGAGCAACTTATGACTTATAAGTTGGGGTGACTTATAAGTTGGGTCTGTTTGATAAAATAAGTCACTTTTTTCACTTTTCAACTTATAAGTTGGTGACTTATTTGGAATCAAACAGGCCCTTACACTGCTCGTCTCCTGCTTTGCTTTGATTACTTTGATTTGATGATGCTCTCATCGTCGTCGTCTTTACGTCTTTTCTAAATCCAATCCTGATGTTAGTTTGTAGCACATGTGCTCTGTAAAACTGCAAACGTATACTACTAGTATTGTACTATATACTGTACTACCAGTACTCCAGAAAAGTAGTAAATAAGTTAAGAGTAATAAAGCTACCTAGCTGCACATGTAAACTTGATGGAAATTAATAAAGGCAAAGGGATGCACTCGTACTGCTGCTCAGTCAATGTAATTAAATTAAGCACACAGATTTAGAGTATAGTATTTCCTTCTCTATCTCTACAACAACACTTCAACAAGTCAGCCCACGGGTTATGTATGCATGCACCCTTAAAAAAAATTCACTTCTCCAGCTGGAAGTATATATGTAGTATAGCTAGTGTAGGCCCGAAAGTCCCTTTCTACACCCGAGCTCAGGATGAACAGTAACTCGAAAAATATTTTTTAAATGTTCAAAAAATTCTGAATTTTTTTATGGAAAACTTTGACGAATGTTCTAAGAGCTTGCAAAATTTCATCACGAAATCACATTTGTTTAACTCGTGGCAAAAAAAAAACTGTGCTCCAAAATGTTTTCAAAAGTAGTATTTTCAGAGTATCGTTTTTTTTTCACGACTTCCACAAATGTAATTTCATGATGAGACTTTGCAAGCTCTTAGAACATTTGTCAAAGTTTGCCATAAAAAAGTTCCAGAATTTTTTTTCAACATTTTTTAATGTTTTCTGAGTTTACTGTTCAATCAAGCCCATTTGAGCTTGGGTGCAAAGACTTCACGTCCGTGTAGGCCTTTTTCTTTTGTTTCTTCTCTACGTAATCTGTTGGGCATGTATTTATTGTACTGTAAGGATATATAACTGCGTGACAATAAATGTTCGTTTGTCATTCTTTCCATATTAGGCCGAAGCATGGCTGACACGGGCAGCGACAAGATCAATTTACCAGATGGGCTATGCATTCATGTGGACGAGAGTCAATGCAGCGTCTATGGATATTGTTTCTGTTGTTTGCCAATACAGTACTGCTACCCAACTATGGACAAGTGCAAGAGAAAGTGTAAAAGTTAGGTCCATCGGACTTCTCGATCCCATAACAATTACCACAATGATGGTCTTGTACTTACTGGATGGAGCCACAATTATATTACAAAAATAGGATGGAATAATTCAAAAAGGGCTTGTAAAAATGTATCAATGTGGGGTCTAACTCTCAAAACTCTCGTCAACACGAAGCTGGTGGTGAAAACAGATACTTGATCGACAAAATGGTTTGAACTATAAAGCATTTTCATTTCGTAGATCAACCTTAATCTTAATGTGTTTGGTTTCATCAACTTACACTTGCATATTGTAAGATAGACAGTTCGTCACACGGGTGAGCTAACACGCTGAAGTTCACTCATTAGTATTTACGAAATAATTAGTGTTATGAATCCTGGCAGCTGTCAGGTGATGACATGACGTTTTCTGTAGCAGTACGGTAAATAAAGTTTTTTTTGTATGGTACATCAAGTCGATTTAGACCATTCATTTATGTTATTGGAGGACCAGATGAAGCAATACTACAACAGATTTTGGGTAGTTGTATATTTGTTGATCATGGATATTTTGGGTAGTTCACTCTGTACCAATCACGCACGCAGTTTTCCTTGAATCCTCCTCGATCATAGGTGGTCAACAGGCCATACAGTGCAAAGCACAACCAACGCGTGCCTAAACGGGCCTGGCCCGCGGCAACTAGTTTATAAGCAGCCACGCTTGAGCTATCTTGATCCACCATGACCTGTAAAGAGGTCTTAATTAAATCTGTGGCACAAGCAATACCAGTCTACTCCATGTCATATTTCAAATTGCCACGAGGTCTTTGTGGGAGCATCACTTCGATCATATGACAATTCTGGTGAGGCAGCAAGAATGGAAGGAGGAAACCGAGCTGGGTGTCATGGGAAGCTATGACAAGACCGAAGTACATTGGGGGCTTAGGCTTCCGCGATCTTGAGATCTTCAATTTAGCATTATTTGCTAGGCAAGCATGGAGGTTGTTAACTGACGACACTTCTTTGAGTGCCAGAATACTAAAAGCTGCATATTTTCCAAGTTGCTCTCTGTTTGATGCCGAGCTGGGGTCGAGACCTTCATAGATATGGCGATCGATTTTGGATGGCCGTGATATCCTATCGCAGGGAGTCATTAGGCGAATTGGAGATGGAAAGACCACGGAGATTTGGACCCAAAATTGGATCCCAAGAGATAGCTTCAAGAGGCCCACCACTTCTTTGCTTCTGAACCCGCTGATGATGGTGGCCCAGTTGATCGACGCTTCTTCTGCGTCATGGAGGGAGGACCTGGTACGGGCGAATTTTACACACTTTGATGCCGAGGAGATTCTGCGGATTCCCTTGTGTACACACACAATCCATGACTTCTGGGCATGGCACGAGGAGAGCAGAGGAGATTTCAGTGTAAGATCGGCGTACAGAATGATATTGAGGACAAAGTTGAACCGGGAAGCTTGGCTAAATGAAGAGGAGGGACCGGCTAGTGATCAGCAAGAGCAAAACAAATGGAGCAGAATTTGGCACATCAGGGTTCCCTCAAAGTTACGAATGTTTGTGTGGCGTCTGGCGAGACAATCTATGCCAACTGGTGACCTCTTGAAGCATCGTAACATGGCGACGGAGGTGTGACGCCCTCGATTCAATCGTACACTAATCATACACGCAAACGTGTACGATCAAGATCAGGGACTCACGGGAAGATATCACAACACAACTCTACAAATAAAATAAGTCATACAAGCATCATATTACAAGCCAGGGGCCTCGAGGGCTCGAATACAAGAGCTCGATCATAGACGAGTCAGCGGAAACAACAATATCTGAGTACAGACATAAGTTAAACAAGTTTGCCTTAAGAAGGCTAGCACAAACGGGGATACAGATTGAAAGAGGCGCAGGCCTCCTGCCTGGGATCCTCCTAAACTACTCATGGTCGTCGTCAACGGGCTGCACGTAGTAGTAGGCACCTCCCGAGTAGTAGTAGTCGTCGTCGACGGTGGCGTCTGGCTCCTGGGCTCCAACGTCTGGTCGCAGCAATCGGGTATAGAGAGGGGGAAAAGAGGGAGCAAAGCAACCGTGAGTACTCATCCAAAGTACTCGCAAGCAAGGAGCTACTACATATGTATGCAATGGTATCAAAAGGATTAAGGGTATCATATGTGGACTGAACTGCAGAATGCCGGAATAAGAGGGGGATAGCTAGTCCTTTCGAAGACTACGCTTCTGGTAACCTCCATCTTGCAGCAGGAGAAGAGGGTAGATGGTAAGTTCACCAAGTAGCATCGCATAGCATAATCCTAACCGATGATCCGCCCC
>NW_024119707.1:0-8637 GCF_003073215.2 Triticum urartu
CGAATCAATGAGGGACTTCTACCTGTGTTTTCCTGCAATTCTCACAAACACATTAGTCCCTTAGCTAGGTTTGTCGTCAATACTCCAAAACCAACTAGGGGTGGCACTAGATGCACTTACACCGCAATATTGCTAGCAGACAGGTTCATATCAGATCAAGGCATGGGAGGTCCAGACAGTACTGCAGCGATGTGGGGATGGACCAGGAGCTGATGGTGAGAGTGGAGGCCCAGAATCAGAGTGGGATACTATAGCAAATCTTAAAGATCTGATCAAGCCCTCTAAATACCCACGGGCATGCAATATGCCCTTATAATAACACCATGAAATCTGAGTGGCTAGTGTATCCTAGGAAAACATGTCCGTTACCAAGAAGAAATCATGCACTCCCTCCGTCCGGTGAAGAGTGAACATCTAGAGATTTTAGGACAAATTATGGAGTCAAGTAAAAAATGCATTGGAAAAAGGCAAGCCATCATCTCTAACCTCTTTAATTAACCACACCCAATGAGCTAAGTGCATGTAGAAATTAAGAAGACCATGTGTAGATGGTTATTGGTCTTGATTACCGTGTGATGAGAGAGAAGTATTTTTTTCTACTTTAAAGTGCATTGGCAAGATAGAAGTACACTCTTTTATGGACAAATTTTGAAACCAAACGCACACACTTTACCGGACGGAGAGAGTAATACAAATAGGGCGCATCCGAGTGGCGATTAGCCTGAGATGGAATAATAATTCTCGCCCGCTATCGATTCCCTCTCTCTATTCTCTGCTCGTCAGATATTTTCTTCACCATGAGCAGCATTTAGCAGTGCCAGAGATCTCTTCCGTCGACTCCGTCTGCAAGAACTCCGGCAGCTGGTCTTCTCCCTTCTGCCCCATGGGCAACGACGCCGGCGAACTCCCTCCACCGTGAATACGTTACCAGTGTCCCAACCAAACGCGTCGTGGGTATAGCCATTAACTGGCAGGAGAATGGAGATTTAGTAATTGGTGCTCATCTTGGTCGTCGTTGCCCTTGTCGCTTCCGCGGCCGCCGACCAAGTCCTGGCCGCAGCTGCCCTGGAGGGACGTGGAGGAGAACCCAGGCGGGCCGGCGGAGGAAAACTCAGGCATGGAGGAGAACCCAGGCAGGCCAGCGAAGAAGAATTCAGGCGCGAAGAAGAATTCATATTGCTAACTCTTGCTCTGATCTTATAAGCTAAAGTATCTCATCATCTCACAAAGATAACATGGGAACGTCAGTAGATGAAGCCCTCATGCAGTAAAAAACAATCAAAGTACAGTTCTCTTTGTGCTGTTTGCGGTCTTTACCGACATTAATTAGCAAGCAAATATAAAAGTATTCAAACTCATTAATTAGGGAGTACATGGCTCTTGTCCACAACCACCAACAAAACGCACAGTGGAGAAACAACCCGGAAGCAAAGCAACGAGGAGAAAATTCTTATCGTTCGCCACGCTCAGCCGGGTGGCCGCCAGGTCCGTCCCTGTCGCCGGCGCGCCAAGGATCCCTCTAACATCTGAGATCCACGCCGTCCTGCGTGGCGATCTCGAGCCCTCCCCCGATGACCACTCCTACTTGGCCCTCCTTCTCCGCCTTTCGCAGCAGCAGCTCGACTCCATCTCTGCCTGCCACCCCTCCGCCACGCCACCGCAACGTCCACAGTCTTCCCCGCCCCCGACGCCGTCCCGGGCGCCCTCTCACGTGTCACCGCCCCTTCATCTGCCCAGAGCGCATGCCAATCCGGCGATGGAGATGGTGCAACTGCGGGTCATATCCGCGGAGGAGGAGATGCTCCGCTATCGCCCGTTGGTGCGCCACACGCAACTCACCTTTGAGGCGCTCTGGCGCCGCTACCATCGCACCACACAGAGCACAACGCCGAGCACAACCCCGGGAGGCCCAAGCGCAACTGGGCCGAGTTATGGGCCCTCGGCGCCATGATCACAGGGGGGGCTCTACCGTGCATCTTTGTCGGCAACGCCTTCAACTACCACGCCGAGCTCCTCGTCCTCGGCCCCACAACCAAATGTGGGCCGTCATTGGCTATGTGCCCACGCCTCTTTCGACGATGACCCTGCGATCTTATGAAACTATGAGGCCTGCCGCGACCTCATCCATGGGATGCTCGCCGATGGGCCTGTCCCTGAGAACTAGGGCTGGGGGGGGGGGGCATCATCACCCGCAAATGGACTTCGCTGATGAGATCGTCCCCAAGATCGATAGCCTTGAGGGTGTCGTCCCATGCTTCAACATCGACGTCAACCTATCATAGTTACCGGTATGTCTGGTTTTCAACAATCCACAGGCAGACGCTGTTGTAGGAGCTCTAGCGGTACCCGGCCTGGCGTGTGCGATTCGCCATTTGGAGTTGAAGCCTGGTGACAAGGAGATCGTGAGGCTGTCATGCCTCCACACTAATGCCTTCCACATCCCGTGCAATCATCCGCCAACCAAATCCGTGAAACAGGGAATATAAGGTAAACCACACATGAAATGTCCAGAATTGCACATAAGATGCGCTTCCCTGCTATCCATATCATACGATAGATTCACCTCCTTCCAATAAGTAACGAAAACCAAATTACGATCCGGATAAATTGCAAACATCTCATACTTAAAGGTCTTGTCCTCTTCGTCAAAATCCTCTCTCGCATATTCCCTTCCAAACATTTGGGGAACATCAATAGTATGCTTTAGGTTCCACACTTCACTAGCATAATCCTCAAGTACCCTCACAAAGAGTTGGTAATAATAAGGAACCATATACCAAGCATGCAATTTCCCCTGAGAGTATCCAATTGAGCTATAACCAGACCTAGCTTCTTCCATTCCTTCCGGGAGAGCAATTTCCCCACAAACATCCCCCTTTGACACCACTGCAGCTATAATAGGTTCCTCGATCAGCAAATGCATAAAATGCATCATGCCATTCACGAAGGCACATTCCGCAGTAAAAGGAGGATACTCTCTGGTATCCCCCCACTCACGGCTGTTCCGAGTCCATCGCCCAGTTTCGGACGAGTATATCGCCACATCGTCATGCAACTTCACCGGGGGTGTAAACACCACAAAAGAGGAACGGAAGGGCTGCGTCAAAAAAGCCAGGAAGGGTTGTGCTAGTTTCACATGTGCAGATTCATCGTCCTCTTCACCTTGCCATACTATAGGCGGCAACACGGTCCACTGCCCGTCATAGGATTGCACACAATATAATTGCATTCCTCGTCTTCTTACGATTCCCAGCATTTGCAGAGGAGAAGGCTGCTGCTGCATTGTTTGAGCTTGACCCTAGCGTAGCTCCCCCGATGTGTGCCTGGATCTGGATGGGCTTTACCACTTCTTTGAAAATTTTGCCCAAAGGTTGTGTATATTGGGAAATAGGGTAATAGAGCGGGGCGGCGACTGTGTATATCGGGAAAAAAAATTTCTAACAAATTACCTTATATGTATGCAGATCATTATCTGTCCAATTTTCTGTAGGGCATTTGTAAAAGGCATATCCAAATGTCCGCGTATACCCACTTCCATTTTAGAGACACACAAAGGCATCGCTTTCTTCAACGTTTTTCAAACTAATTTTGTCATCTATTTTCAAGATTCAAGAATAAAACAACGGTAGATTTAGCGTGCCAAACAATTCACAATAAATTATACTACATATATAGCTTATCCTGGAGTGGGCCGACGAGAAGAAAATGTCAGCAAGCGCACCGCCCTACCAATCAAACCCTAGAAAAACGGTTACTTGGTCCAATAGTTCATTAACAAAAGGCTCCAAATTCCTCGTATAAAGGGGGTTGCAACTCCCCTGATACTTTCCCAATACCGCATGACCCATAATTTCACTCCATCGCCTTCACATCTTATGTCACCCGGGCCGCTCATCCCATCCAATTCTCTGTTGTGCCACCAAATCGCCGAGCGTCCCCAGCGACCACTAGGGCACTAGGCCGCCATCATCAGTCGTAGTGGGCCATCGCATCAGCTGACGCCGCTCGCCCCTTCATATTCCTTCGTCTGACGACCCATGAGACCATTGAACCTTCGTCGGCGTACCATCTGGGCATTACTGCACGTGCCTAGGTGCGGCCGGTTAAATCCGTGAGTAATCCACAAAGGGGAAAGTTCAATTCCATGTGTTTAAATGGGACCGATAGTGGGTGCCACACCCTTACCTACAATGTTGCTACGCTGATCAAACAAACGGCCAAAAATAGGATCAGCCAGGGCAACCCAACAGCCAGGTTGATAGGAAGTCCGACCACACCCCACGGGAAATGAACTCAACTATTAGAAACGACTACTCCCACTCGGAACAACTTGAGTACTGGGAAACCATGCGAACTGAATATGGATCTCCAACAGTGTATGAGTGTGGCGCGTCGTGCGGGTGCCTGGCGAACTGCCCCAACCGGATGACCCAGCGCGGGATGAGGCACCGGCTGGTGGTGTACCGGTCCAACGAGACGAAGTGGACCTGATCCAGCTTGGCGCATTCCTCTGCGAGTTCACCGGGGACGTTCTCCCTGCAGATCACCCCCGCATTGCCAACGCGAATGCCAATGCCAATACCGGCGCATTGACGGAGGAGCGGGACTGCTTCATCGAGGCATGGAAGTTTACCCCGAGGGGGGTGTCTGGGTACGCCCCCACGGCGGCGCTTCCAGACGACGGCAGGTAATCGCCCCGGTTCGTGCAGTGCCCAGCACCGACGTACGTGCTCGACGTGTCCAAGAGGAAGAACATGGCGGCCTGCATCTGCCACAGCAGGTTCGCGCCGAACACCTTAGTCTAGCGCGTGGTCTGTGGCGACGAAGACGAGTCGTGCCCCCACCTGATGGTCTTTGCTATGGAGACCATCCGGCCGATGAGCGAGCTGAGCATCAATTACGGCGTCGATCAGTGATCGATCGGCAACGTTTCCTGTACTTTCGCCTTCATTTTCAGTTGTCATGAACCTTTCGCCTTCATTTTCAGTTGTCATGAACCTTTATGTCATTGTTATGGATTGTATCATTGGATGGATGCAGCGCAAAGACACCTTAAACTGAACTGTTTGCTTGTATTTCTTGTGCCTGGTTTGCCGTGTTTGCACTTTGCATTCCGCAAGTTATAGACTGAAACCATATTTTCATGAGTTGAGTCTGGGATCGAGACCATAACCATGGATGTGAGCGTTTAGTTGAGAATTTCATTCGGTTTAGTTTTCTGTGGTCGTTGCAAAGGTTCATGTAGTTGTACATCTAGGACGGCCTCTACAATGTCGTCTCGGCCTCCTACGGCCCCGGCAAGTCCGGCCCCGACATCTGCCAGTTCAAGCACGTGCGTCTGCCCGGCCAGGAAGCGGTCGGCAGCAACATCTGGCGCTCCGCTAGAGACCTCATCAACCAGCTCGATGCCGAGGTCCGTCCGCCCGGCTACATCACGCTGGACATGAACAAGGCAATTCCCGTCCCCGTCAGCAACACGGTGGTCCACGACGTCTATCCCCTCGAGAGAGAGGGCACCGGGAGCATGGTGCTGCCACCATGCCCGCACACCGCGTCTACGGCTGCGGGAGAGTTCTCCAGCGCGCTGTTCATCTAAAGTTTATTCTTTTAATTACACTTTTTTGTAATGCATGAAATTTTTTAATATGAAGAATATTCTAAAAACCATTGAACACTTTTTAATCACATGGCCATCTTACTAAAATATATTAACTACTTATTACATGGTTACATTTTCTAAAACATATTTTGAAATGCATTCAACACTTTTTTTAACTACATCCAAATTTCTATAAATGTATCAAACAGTTCTTTTAGTACATGGATTTCTAATAATGAATTTTTTTTCTAATGACACAAACGTTTATGAAAATTGACCAAGCACTTTTTAAATTACATGAATTTCTTTGTAAAAATGTGAGAAACACTTTTGTAATTACATGAACATTTTGTAATCTATGAATTGCTCCTCTTCCGCAAAGAGGTCTATGAACTTATCACCTTAGTAATCTATGTCATATTCATCTTACTGAATCTTCCTCTGATCTTATAAGCTGAAGTACTCCATCATCTCACAATGATAGTATGGGCACGTCAGTATATGAATCCCTCATGCAGTAAATAAAAGTACACAGTTCTCTTCGAGCTGTTTGCGGTCTTTACCGACATTAATTATGGAGCAAATCGAAAAGTTTTCAAACTCATCACGCAAAACTTCCGGTTCCTAGTAGGAGGCCCTCAACAACATCCCTTCAATTTACGCCCATTGTTTTTGGCTCTACAGTCCACCATGGTGCGTATGAGATGACAGTAGAGCTCATTTCGTTTCCTTGGGGATACAGAGCGGGTGTCGGGACCATGGTGTTGCCACCTTAGCCATGGCAGTCATTACAGCCACGCATCTCGTTGGCTCTGGGAGAGTTTTTCTCCGCATCGCCCCCCTCCTCGAGGGGAGCGATCTCCCGACCTCCATGTGCATCCACGACTACGTGGTTCTGTGACATGGGAGGCGTGTGATAGGGATCCAGGCCCTCTCAACAGCGATGTGGATCATCCTCGCCTCGTTCGATGATGACAAGGCACCCTTCGACCACAATGTCGAGGTCGTGGACACTGCGATCTTCCAAAACTACAAGATTTGTCGTGGGTTCATCCACGGGATACTCGTCGATGGGTCGGTGAGCACCGAGTACGACCTCGCCCCAGCAAGTGGCCAACTAGGGGATCTTCTAGCTCACCCGCCAATGTAGAATACCATTGTGATCGACCACCAAATCGACAGCCACGGGGGCTCTTCCAGTGCCTCGGCATTGACATCCTTCTGTCGTCACTCCGGGAGTGTCTGGTCTATTGCGAGCCATAGGCCCTAATCCGCACATGCAAAAAGGCTGCCGCTCCCGGAGCTCTTGCGATACCGACCATGGTGTGCGTCATATGTATGCTGGAATTGGAGCTAGGTGACGCTCAGAGTAACTTCGCATATTTTGCTCCTCACCGTACCCCTGGGAGAAGGTTGATGTGCCTACTACGTTGCTATGGAAAACGTTTGGACATGAAGCATGATATTTTGCATCAAGTCTAGTGTTTCAAATCTTGCCTTCTTTGGCATATATTTCTTTACCCGTGAGCCAAGGATTTCTTTACCCATGAGCCAAGGATACAAATACTGAGGTAATAAATATTTGGGATGCCTAAACCACTATAGTTGAAAGAATAAACTTCTAATGTAAACATTTTTTATCCCTAACATGCTGTTCTATTTGTTGCAACGTTTTTTTTGCAATTTAGTATTCCTTCGTCTTTTAATTTTTTTCATAACAAATGAATCTCTAATTATATTTTTTTCTCGAATACACATGAGTGTGCGTACTATATATTCAAGAAGAAAAGGAGGGAAGAGCCCCTCCACGTTGGTGATTACATGATTACATAACCCCAACTCCACCCATTCTAACACTTACAAACTAATTCCTCACGACATTTCCCACCTTCAAGGCCGCTAGGAAGCGATCTACATCTACTTTAAGCAACCCTGCAGCCTTCCACGCTGCGCACTCAACAGCTACCCTATGCACTACGAACGCGATCGACGGGGCATCCCCCTCAAACACTATGCCATTTCAATGTTTCCATAGCTCCCAAAGCACCAGGACGATCAATGCCCGTGTGTCCTTCTTTTCCATCGCGCTATCTGCTGTGATCACGCACCACTCTGCAAGACTTGATGTTGCAGTCGGTATCCATTGTGGCTTGCCCCAAGCCGTGCACACCCGCGTCCATACCTCGCTGGCGAAGACACACCGGAGCATTAGGTGGTTCATATTCTTCTCAACTTGGTCACAAAACGGGCATGCTTCCTCATGCTCAATCTGTAATTATTTGATTTTTTAAGAATGTGTCACACTTTTTTAATTACATGATTTTGTAATGCATGAATTTTTTAATTACATGAATATTTAACAGATCATTGAACACTTTTTAATAATCACATGACCATCTTAACAAAAATATATTGACTACATTATTACATACGGTTAGCTATATATGTAACGCCTGTGAGAACGGCGCTACGACACAACGCATAGCGCCTACGCGTTGGGCGCTAACTAAAGGTTTTGTTCTGTGAAATACTTTCATGAAGAGTGTAATTACTATTTGAATTTGTTTCACTTTTTGGTTATATTTTCCATTTTCCCTGCACATCAGTTTATGATGCCCTAGGGCAGCAAATTAAAACGCGTTGTCTCTAAATTGTATCCATTCTTCTCCGGCATTAATTATAGGGAGCAAAAGGGAAAGTCTTGAGGCTCGTCGTTTACAGCCGGTCACAGACAGTGGGTCCACTTTCCGTTTCCACTGGGCGACCCGCAGTAGCATCCCGTCAGTTTAAAGCCGGTCATGCGCCCCCCTGCCTTCGGCTATAAGAAATCACGGTCCGACGATCCGCCATGTTTCAGAGCTCAATTCGTTTCATGAGAGAGAGAGAGAGAGCATACGCTGGGGCCATGGTGCATGGTGTTACTGTTAGCCATAGTCTTGATCTTGCGTCGGTTAGGGGTGGCTAGCTGCATGCGTTGTGTTTGTTAGTAGCTACCTACATGCATGGAAGGAGACGGCCGAGTCCGTGTGGCCGTTTCG
>NW_024119708.1:0-17414 GCF_003073215.2 Triticum urartu
CAACCAAGGTGCTCCCTCCACCCCGCCTGCCCCTGCCGTCCTCCGCCACCGCCCCCCTGCTCTCCTTCGACCGCGGCGAGAGAGGAACCGGACGCGCTCGAACCCCGACCCCAACCCCTCCGGCGACCAGGTACCTCTCCTCCTTCCTCCTTCCTCCCTCTCTCCACCATTCCCCATTCCCTCCCTCTCCTCGACCGTGGCAGTCTATGGTTGCAAGATTGGGGAGGGCCTCCTCCTTCCTCCTTTTCCACTGCTGGTGGCAACATCCTCAACCCCCCGCCTTTTTTTCATTTTTGTTAGTTTGATTATCTGTAAATTGATGTGCCATGACCCAGTAGAGGCACATCCGAATTTTGTGTTTAGTTTTCACACCCCAAATTGCATCCCATGACCCAGTAGACTAGTACAGATGACATGCCATGACCTAGTGCACTAGTAGAAATGTCATGGCAAATTTCACCACCATTCTATACCATGGTATTTTTGTGATATATAGTTTTTGATCTGGTTCAGAACTGGTAGGGGTATTCTAGGGCAATTTCCAATATGCAGTGAATGGCAAATTTAGATTCGTTCCACCACAATTTTTCCATTTTGTTTTTAGGGAGAACCAAATTTTGCCGCGGCAAATTCATACATTCTGCCATCACTACATATGAGTTCTTTCTTGCCATGTCATAGTTGCCATCAAGTTTTACATTTCTGTCATAGTTTTGACGTGTCAATCGCATTATTTCTTCGAGCTGATGCATTGATTATGCCTTTGAGGCAGTTAGTTAACCTCTCACCTATGTTTGTGCAGGGATATTATTTTTGGAAAAGCCACTATTGGTGACGGAATAGAAAGATAAGCAGGTACCTATCTTCAGTCCCAATCTAATAGGGTAGTCCATGGATTCAAACTAGCTAAAGGAGATTCAAACTGCCGAACCTTTAGGTTAACAACTCAACACAAACCAATCCCTGAAAGCAAAAACTCAACACAAACCAAGTGCATTATTTTTGTGACTGTTTTCATGTTTGCAGAACCAATATTTTTGTGCCAATAATCAGTTTACTCCCTCATGCCAACAACCACTCATTTTTCAGTTAACTCCTTACAGTTCAGATCATATTTTGATTGTCAACAATAGTGGACTTTTAAGGCTTTTTTAGAGGCAATACTAGTGGATATTAGGCCTTTTTACAGGCAATAATAGTGGAATTTTAGGCTTTTTTTTGGAGGAGTGTGTTTCATGCTGGCCTACAGTGATGAATTAGTCAGAATTGTGTATGATTGTGCCTAAAGTAGATAATCTAAAGATACAGCCAAAATAATTAGGGGAGCATGTATGAATCTAAAGTATATTGTCAACTTCCAACATTTTCTCTGTTGTCCATGTGGTTGAGGCAATGAAGTTGAGTGTGTCATTCTTGAGCTGAAATAGAACTTGACAGCCTGTACAGTGAATATATGCAGTGAACAGAAATTGACAGGTTTTCTTGACCGAATTCAGTCCTGTACAGTGAATATATGCAGTCCAATATACAATCATTGTAATTTTTGGGAGTAATTTTTGGTGTCAAATCACTCCAGCTATAACTAAATTTTCAAACTGAACTTGACACAATACTATTCAGTTAATTTGCTTGGACAGTAGTATGTATGCTCATCACTTTATGTATGGTGTTATGCCCTATTATCTCTGTTCAGTTGACTAATCAAGCACTAGGCTCATCCATGGTACAAGTTCACTTGTGAACACTTGAAATTAGTTAGGACATCCCGTACTGATAGATGTAAATAGTGTCCAGTAGGCTTTGAAGCACCGGTTTTTCCTGTTTCTAACTCTGAATCTGATATAAACCATACTGTTGGCATAAGTGGTCTTTTGTATATGTGCTGATGCTTTGTTAATATAAAGCTATAGATGATGTTGTACTTGTGATGATGCTACTTGTGATCTTCTGAAATAACCCATTGGCGACTTCATTACGCGAGGATAATGATATTGCAGGTATCCCGAGAGGCCCTTGAGTTTGCCAGAATGTCGATTAACTTCCGTTCCGGCGAATTCGGGTACTCCATATGTCCTATTTTCAGCAAAGGTCATGCTGAAATTTTCCATGAATTTTAGCATGACTTTGCAAAAAATAGGACATATGGGGTACTTGCAACTAATGCAGGGGCCGGGGTATCTTAGTACTTAGTTAAGTAGGATCAACTGCCCCGCCATTCTTGTTGCATAGGTGGCAATAGAGCCAAGTGATTCGGCCCAACCTAGGGTGCCTCGGCATCGATAAACCCTAAATGATGAAAACTTAACTTAGCATTTAGGGTGCCTCGGCGTCGACAAACCCTAAATGATGAAACCTTGGCTTCTATAGGGTGCCTCGGTGTCGATGAGAACCTAAATGATGCACGCTTAGGCTTTTAGGGTGCCTCGGCATCGACAAACCCTAAATGATAAAAGCTTAGCTTTTAGGATGCCTCGGTGTCGACAAACCCTAAATGATGAGACCATGATCTTGTTCCTTGACAATAACCAACTTTTTGACCAAACTTTTTTCCTATTTAGAGCGAAACATGGCCCACAATGATGAGGCCGGCGGTCGGGCGGCAAGCAATTCTGGGAGCTGTCCCAGGAGTTGGAGGAAGAACCTCACCGCTATGAGGACGCCGCGGAAGACACCGATCCTAACTACACAACCCCTAGTGGCGTCGGGGATGACACCACTGATGATGGTGCTGCGGATGCCTCCACTGATGATGGCGGCACACACACAGATGGCAGCCAACCGAAGAGGCAATGGAAGGACTGGCGCCCGAACGTGCTCGGCACCGTTAGGGAGGAATTTATGGAAGTGAACTCCGATGGGCAGCCGACGGCGCCCAAACACGTAGTCAAGGGGTACTCGATTCATCTCGGGTGCATTCTCCGGAGCACCGCCTCGATCAACACCGAGAACCTAAGGCATAAGGACCGAGGGAATTTGCACAGCCTCCTCTTCACGAAGCTGCACGAACGATACAAGTTCCCCGCTGAGTTCGCAAACACACGCCCTCTTGGGTAATAAAGTGAACGGTGCTTCCCTCACGACGATGAGCACGGCCCTGTCTACTTGGAAAAGCACGGTGAAGGCAATGATTGACAAAGGCGATAGTTACGAGAAGATCAATGTGAAATATCCTTTGATGAGCGAAGATGACTACAAGGAGTTCAAGATCAAGTGCGAGAGCCCCGCAACCTCCGAATCAAGTCAGTGGGGGAAAGAAATGCGGCAGTTGAACATAGGGGTCAACCAACTCGGTCCCGGCGTTTACAGAGTGGCAGAGCCTGTATGGGACAAGGAGGACGCGGAGCGTGCCGAGCAATGCCTACCTCCCCGCTTTGAGAAATACAGTGACAAGCAGACCAGGAACTTTCTCAGGGCCCGGTACAAGGAGGACCCGGTAACAAAGGAGCTTACCACGGATCCGAAGACCAAGGAGCTTGAGTTTGTTCTGGTAAGGAATACACCCCCGCGTAATTAGCTCCATATGGTTGCATTCTAATTAATCCCCAATATTTCTAAATGGTTCATGTTCCTTCCGCAGGACAAATAAAGCAGTAGCGCGGGGTCGTCTCAGAGCTCCCCTTTCGACACCCCTTTGAATAGGGCATTGAACGTAATGAAAAACAGGGATAAGCTCAATAAGCCGACGTCAGCTGGTCGTGTGGCCGGCAAAGGCTTGTCCACAAAATGGTCGTCATACTATGGCGCTGCTGGGCGAAAGGAGAAAAATACCAGCTCGGAAAACCAGTTGCGCGAGGTTGAAGCACTCAAGGCGCAATTAAGTGGCGCGGATTCCGGAGATGGTCCAAGAGCAAGTGCAACAACAACTGGGATCGACGCTTACCGGCATTATGCCTACCTTGATTCATGGGATAACGACATGGATTGCGGGTGGCCAACAGGGCCGCCCCCGATTCCCAGCTTCATGGCCAGCAACTCACACAACACGCAGGCGGCGCCATTGGTGTCTCCAGCGGTGGCGGTATTGGTGTCTACGGCGGCGGCGCCATTGGTGTCTCCAGCGGCGGCGGTATTGGTGTCTCCGACGCCGGCATTGGAGCTTAATGCACCCGGGTGTACGCCGGCCGGCACCTCGCCAGCAAGCGGCCCCTCCGTCAGTTGCACGCCCGCCGTTGGTGGTGCCTCGACATTAGCCGAGCTCACGGCATCATGGTAACTAAGGCTCTCGGCCGAGGACTTCATCTCCGTGCCTTTGACTAGGCATCCCTGACGCCCTACATGTTTTCGCAGGGCGCCGCCAACGTTCCTTGCACTCTCCTGCACTTCGTGGGTGGCGAGTTGGTCGATGTCGCCAAGGGCAGAATCGTTCAACCGGGCAACCTCGTGTTCCACGGTAATCCGATGCCACCCACAATGTATAGGGTTGAAGTTGTTCGGGTGCTGCCAGGCTGCGACGAGTTGTTACCTCTGATTCGACCTGCTGGGGCCGACGAAGAAGATGAGATGACCCTCAGCGCCTGCGTAAGCTGGCCCCTGCTTTGGCCAAAGAGCCAGATTCATTTGGGGGCGGGGGACACCACCCCACAGACAAGACCACCAGTCGTGCCGGCGCCAAGCCATGGCAAGAACGCCGCAACGCTACCGGACATGCCGGACATCCCTATGGCACAGGATCCGGACATGCATATGGCACAGGATCCGGACGACGACGACAACGACGATGGTACATTTACCAACGTCGATAAGTACTTTGCCAAACATGGGTACGGTGACGAGTTCTGCGGGCCTCCTTCTCAAGAACCCAAACAAGACGACCGCGATCTAGCTGGTACGACGGAGAAACCCAATTGCAACAGGCGCCGTCTGGCGTTCAGTTCTCACGAGACGCCTCCAGCTGCTGCCTTCACCGAGCCTCAGATAGTAGGAGGTGCAAAATATTATCAGCCCCAACACGCTCAAGAAGGCGGTCTGTGAGCAGAACTCGGTCCCATTACAGCAGATCAAGAAGAAGGGCCGGAAACGGCTGACTAAAAAGGGCCGCTATGTGCGAGCCAGCCGGCACCGAGTACGATCCGTGCTCAGGACGGCCATCCTCACCTAAGGATATCTCGAGGAGGGTGCATGTGGCGGGTAGGGAAATGCTACCGACAAATATGCTCAATGCTGCAACCGGTGCTATGCAGAGTCTGCACGGCAGTGTTCTTTCTTTGGAGAAGCGGCATCTCAGAGAGAATGATGTGGCATACCCGGTTTTCGTGGCCAAGGTGCCAGAGGGCAAGGGCTTTGTGGATGGCTCCATCGGGGGTACGAACGTCTTGCGGTTTGATGACATCTTTGCTATGTTCAACCTTCATCCGTTGCACTACACCTTCGTTCGGCTGTTTTCGCTGAGTATGGAGATGCAGATCATTAGAGACAAGACCCCGGTACATCGTGATCGTCGCCCACTTCTACATGCGTGCCAAGCTCTTGAGCAGCGCTGGGGACCGCCAAGTCGCGAGTTCACACCTCGAAGACGTCATTCTGGCAAACCCAGATAAGGATAACTTCCTTGTGCCTTACTTTCCCGAGTCAGTCATCCCTTAACCGCCCCGTAACATATGATTTCTTAGATTTCGATCATTCTTTTTTTCTAACATTCTGTGTTCTGTGCAGTGACACACATTGCACACTCATCCTCTTAAGCCCGAAATATTCCATGGCCACGTATTTCGACCCGAACCTAACTCCAAGATAGACTACACAAATATCAAGAAAGTTCTTGATGATGTTCTCCCTGGCTACACCAAATCTGGAGGCACCTTCATCAGGGTAGTTCGTAAGTACGGCAAGCACGTGTTCGGCCACAAATATGACGTTCTGGTGCGTCAAGCAGCCGCCTGGCGGTCAGAAGGATGCCTACTACGCCCTCCATCACATGCGGGCGATCGTAAGGGACCATCATCACCTTCTGCTACCAAATAATCTCAAAGATTGGGCCAAGAGCTTGTTGGCAATCCAGGACGCAGACATCAGACAAGAATTCTTTCGCATCCAGTCGGATTTTGTGAACATCATCCATCAAGATGTCCTTCATACCTCGGGGCAGTTCTTCCTTAGATATCAACTGTCCAACATTGAGATAGACGGAATGATACAAATGCAGGCTAACAACGCCCGCCATTTCATGACCATCACGACAGACGGCGGCTTCATCCACGCTCCTGTCCATGAGTCGAGTCGAAAGTAGTGATGTGTAGTTTTGAAACATTGATTGGCTCATGTTGTAATTAAACTTTAATGAATTGTATGTCTCTTTGGTTTGGACAGTCGTTCAACTTAGATGTAATCGATGCTATTTATTAGTAGGACCATGAATCGTTCTATTAATGTCTTGCTTTTCTCTTCGGATCCTTTTGTTGCATAATTATATATTGCTTATGTATGTATTGTCTGTTGTTTGGCTTGTGCATAGAGATGCCGTCGTATGTCGTGTACAAGGGTAAGGTTCCCAGAGTCTACGACGACTGGGAGGAGTGTCGGAGACAGGTTCACCGTTTCAGCGGTAACAATTACAAAGGGTACACCACTAGGGCGGAGGCCGAATCTAGATACGCCCGCTATCTAGCGGGAGAGAGGAGGGAGCGTTGGAGGAACCGGATGAAGACCAGTTTGATCGCGATGATGCTCATCGTGACGACCGCAGCTCTCTTTATGCGATGGTAGTTTAGATGATTGATATCGACTTGTAATGTGAAGACAAACTCGATACTCGTGGTCTCGAGACTTGTAATGTTTTATCTTTGTTCGTTCTTTTGAATTCGGAGACTAATATGATGAATTGTATTCGGAGACTAATCTTCTATTGTATTCGATGAATCTGCTGTTGCTGTGTGCTACTGTCTATATTCTGTCAAATAATATATTTTTTAACCTGCGCAAAAATAAGAAAAGTAAAAAAACCAAATATTCATACTAATGGCGCATCACCACAAGGTGCGCCATTAGTATGCCAAAGGATACTAATGGCGCATAAATACAGAGTGCGCCATTAGTATGCCAAAGGATACTAATGGCGCATCAGGACAGAGTGCGCCATTAGTATGCCAAGTATACTAAAGCACATGGTTAAATATGGCCCCTGGGAGGCACACTAATGGCGCATGGTGTTATATACTAATGGCGCACTGGATGGTGCGCCATTAGTATACCAGTGGTGCGCCATTAGTAAAAATTACTAGTGGCGTGCTACTAATGGCGCACGGGTGATGCGCCATTAGTAGGCAAAACCGGTGCGCCATTAGTAGGCCTTTTCCTAGTAGTGTTGTGTTGACCTTGGCAGTGGGATGGCAGATCTGAAGCTGCAAACCATGCAAAGGGTAGTTAGCAACCGATGTTTGCTTTGAAATAACAACTAAGATTTGGTATGGACAAGAAAGTAAAGTCAACAAGTGACAAAGAAATGCAATTCTGCTGCCTCTCTATATGTCGCGACATGCATTTGGAACTTAAGTGGGACCTTTAGCTAACCAATTAAATGTGTCTGTTAACTAATATCAGTATCATATCACAATCATATTTGAACAACTAAGCTTTGGAATTTTGAGTGTTGTGTTGTTTAGCATGAAGGGTGGAGTAATGCTAGTATGACAGAAAGCACCTACGCAGATCATAGTAGAGTAGATAAAAGGGGAAAACCCTAAGCATCAAGAGTAAAATCAGGAAAGTGGAACTAGCTGGACCAGTGGGTGGCGCAGATGCTTTTCGAAACGAATATAGGAACATTAGGTGACCAATTAAACGTTCTCTGTTTTATTAATATGAGCATCATATCAGATTCCTATTTCAACATGTAAGCATTGGAATTATGAGTGGCATGTTGTTTCTCTTGATGGAATGAGGTCTTGAGGAGCAGTGCTAGCACGACATGAAGCAGTGAAGCACCTACGATGATGGTAGTGAATATAAAGGGGGGAAACCATAATCTTTACGAGTATAGTGATCATGACATGGCGGATATAAAGGTGCAAACCGGACAAAGCTACTTTGCAACAATTGTTTGCATTCAACTAGCCACTACGATTTGGTACGGACAAGAAAAGTACAACAAACAATTTAAGATCTATTTTCTGCGTGAGATCAATAACTTAAGTACATATGGAAGAGTACCACCTCTCTTGCGACGCCGTGTAGGCCCCTGCTAACATGTTGAGGGTGCTGCCGGTGCGATGGTTGTCGGCGGCAGGGAACAAGACTTTAAATGGCAGATGGCCGTGTCGGTGGATAAATCCTGTTGTCGTGGACGAGGCGGTCGTAGGAGTGGCAACGACAAGGTGGACGACGGCGCCGATGAAGTGAGACGACGCGATGAAAGGATCCTGGTCCGACGCCGTGGATGAGAGACGTTAATCTGTTGAAGTGGACGATGGGGTAGGGGTAGCAGCTCCGGCAAGGTGGAGGATGGGGTAGCGGACGGAGGAGGCTGGCCACAGTGGGGAGGTTGTCGTGGCACCGACGGTGTATGAATGGGGAAATGGAGGGGGAGGGGGGATCTCAAACTTTGGGACGCACTTGTCTGAAATGTGGGAAAGTTATGAACTTATCCCCCATTTAAAATTTCGGACATCACGTCGGTTGAGGATAGGACGGTAATCTCGCATCTCCCAAGTATTTGCCGGTAACGATTTCGGGCAAGGAGTGGGTGTTTTGCCGCCCACGGTTGGCGCCCATAGTGTATGCACGGGGCTGACAGGTAGGGAGGTTGTGTCACATCTGAGGGAAGTTACACATCTGCCCCTATTTAAAATATTAGCCTACATCGATTTCGGACGAGGAGAGTTTGTTTTGCCGCCCACCGTGGATTAATGGGGAAATGGAGGGAGAGACACATGTCTTTCCGACGAGCTTGATTCAAATGTGTTTTGCCGCCCACGTTTGCCGCCCACCGTGTCTGAGTGGGCTCAGAGGCCTTCGTGTCACGTCTGATTGAAGTTACTAGTCTACTCCTATCGATAGCAGTGTAACTCCGGTAGATAAGGATGTCAAGTGTGAGGGGCAGCCCACAAATGATAGTGGGTGTTTAGCCGCTTCGTTCAAAACTTGGGAGAATTATCATTCACGTTTGCCCTGGGCCCTGGCAACTAAATCCAAATGCAATTTTTATTCGATTACGAATATCCACATATAATTCTATGTTTTGTTATTTATTTCTTCAAAACCACAACAAAGATTTATTCCCCCTTTATATATGATTATGATTTAGAAATGTCGTGATCTTCGAATTCAGTAGGTTGCGTACACTTTGAGTCAAACAGGTATTTCATCCAATACAATATGCTCACACGAAAAACAGTTCACCTGATGTCAATCATATAAGTACTGAGGATTACCTTGCCTAAAAAATTCGTATCATTACAACACATGGACAACATAGGGGGTCTTACAACATAATCCATTCAGAGACATGACACAACATGCAAGTACAATAATCTAATGACAATTTCAACCGCTATCTAAATAAGAACTGGGATTACCCTGGGATTCAGATAGCAGAAGCAGCAGGACCTCGTCCATCTTCAAATGCAACATTCTTACTTCCTCCAATTCTTGGGTTGCTTACATAATGCAGGAAACTAATTGCATAATTTGCAGCTTCAAGATCGTGATTACCTCATTCATGGCAGCCACACCATCTCTTTCTGCCTCTAGTAGAGCCTCAGGAACTATAATATATGTGCTCAGACTGCTCTCTGGCGGTGTTACCTCTGAACTGCTACAATCAGGTAACATGGATGGCACACTGCTTCCACAAATAGATTCTGGGGTTGTACATTATGTCCTAGTGTGAATGGCATCCTGAAAGGTTTCCGCTAGACATAAGTAAGAGATAGTTATCGCATGATCCAGGCAGTAAGCTTACATGGTAAACGACATATGAATTATTGCGGAGCATGGCAAGCTATATTTAAATGGTTCGAAGCAGCATCAGCCAAAAAGAAATTAAAATGGTAAGATGAAACTAGGGATGTAAGTGGCAAATGAACGACATCCTCCAGTCACATCTAGTTAGTTTTTGCTAGCTCCCTGGTTCATTTTCTTCAAAAAAAACACTTTTGAACTATCATACCACTAGTGGACTTTAATCAGGATTAAACGGGACCCAGTTGACATCCCTAGTTGATAGGGAGTGTACCACCGCTATATTTAAGTTGCCAAGGCATCTAAGCAGTTGAAATAATATGAGAAAGCACTTAACAGTGTGGCCTCATATAAACTACGAAGACAGTCTTGTGATGAAGTTCATAGGAAAAGTTAAGGACTCAAATGAACTAGGCATGCATTTCTTTATGATAGTACAACAGGCATTGCTGACATATTGGCCAACTCAGGTATTACGTAACAAGTAACAAACAAACATTCGAATCAAGCAATACCACAAAGCAGACAACTGAACTATTTGTTATTCTGTAGGATTATAGGTTGAGGGCACAAGCCAAGAAAGCAGCCCACACGCATTACATTTCACATGTACTAAAACACACTGGCTTACCATATGTTGCTGTAAAGCCTCGCTGCTGTTGCAATGCTCTTTGAAGATATCGTCAGCATCCCGTGGTTGCAAATCTACTTGTTGTAGTTCATTCTGCACCCTCTATTTAGGTAAAATTAATTTTAATCGCATGCACCGGTTCGAATTGATCATCAATGGGTCATCTAAACTAATGAAAGAAGGGTGTGTGCATACACGACAATATATCTGCTTCCCTCTATTTTTATGCTTGTTCAAGGTGTCAGCCCCAAAAGAACAAATATTTTGCTTGATGGGGTTGGCAACTCCATAATTAATAGAAGCATCAAATTACTCACGCAACTTGGGAAGATCAAGAACACACAAAAAGTAATGAACAGAGGCTCGGAGCAGTGATGTAATAGCTAGCATCAGAAAATGTAGGGTAAAACGAACAAACACCAGCGGAACCACATGCTAGTTTGCTGATGTGTAAATAAGCATAGAGAACATGAAGCAGTCTGATGGAACCAACAGGTGGCATCAGAACAACGCCATTATCATAAATATAGCATGCAAGAAGTAAAATAGTAGGTAGTGATATCTAGGAAGTACAGTAATACTTAGGACAAAACTAAAGCATATTAACTATATGTGCACTGGTATGTAATTTAGCACATGTAACATGTCCTCTGCCAGAAGTATGGCCCTACAAGTGCAAGCAGAATAACGCGTCTCATGAAAAACTAAATGATGCCCTAAAGAAATTCAAAGGTGCGGTGCTTATGCTAAGAAATTGAACGTAGGCGCGGGCCGTTGGATAATACTACCTGATTCTCGGCGGCGTATGGGTATCGTTGGCATACTTGATAGCTAAGGATCGTCGATGGTGCTCATGTTGCGGTTGAGTTTGCGCCGGCTGTCGCTGTCGCTGAAGCGGCTCTGGTGCTTCGGTTGCGGCGCCTGTCGACATACAAGAAAGCTCATCTGTGGTAAGTGAACAGTTGCACGATAAAGAGAAAAACTGAAGGAGTACAAATCAAAATAACTTGATGAGGCTCTGGCGTCGGTAAAGCAGGGCTAGTGGAGTTGAATATGGCGTCCGTGGAGCGGGTCTGGTGAAGTGGACGAAGGCTTCGGCGGGCGTGTTGTACAGTGCTTTCGGTGAAGCGGATCTATTGTGGTGGACGAGGGCTTGTATGAAGGGCCAACGAAGGGACGGACGAGGCAGTCAATGAAGGGCCCACACCGTGGTGGACGAGGGTACCGGTTAAGCAGATATGGTGCGGTGGACCATGATGGCGGTCAAGGAGATCTCGAGTGGTGGACAAGCCAGTCACTGAAGCGGCTCCGATGAAGTGGTGAGTTGGCAGTTGGGGGTGAGGGAGTCCTGGACTAAGGGGTCCTCGGGCGTCCGGCCTGTTAGCCATGGGCCGGACTGATGGGCTGTGAAGAACACGAAGACCGAAGATTGCACCCGTGTCCGAATGGGACTCTCCAGGCGTGGAAGGCAAGCTTGGCGACCGAATATGTAACCCTAGATCCTCCCGGTGTCTATATAAACTGGAGGGCTTAGTTCGGAGTGAAGAGATTCATTATCATAGTCATACATGATAGACTTCTAGGGTTTAGCCATTACTATCTCGTGGTAGATCCACTCTTGTAGTACTCATATTCATCAAGATCAATCAAGTAGGATGTAGGGTATTACCTCCATAGGGAGGCCCCGAACTTGGGTAAACATCGTGTCCCCTGTCTCCTGTTACCATTGACCTTAGACGCACAGTTCGGGACCCCCTACCCGAGATCCGCCGGTTTTGACACCGACAGCGGGTTCCAAGGTGCGGAAGGTAGATCCGTCGGGGTGTGAGGTCCACCGCTGCAGCGGAGGACTAGATTCGACGGCTTGCGGTGGTTGTGGGGGGTCGGTGTCGGCGTTCTGGGAACGGGGGTCCCCAGACTTGCCTGCCTGCAGCCTGCGGCGTGGCTAAGCCAGTAGGCCGTACGGCCCGTCTTCACCAACAAAGCACCCAAGACCCTTGCGAGGTGCCAAGCCACGCAAGGCGGACGACGCAAGACCTCCTTTGGAGTGCCTAGCTAGGCAAGCTCACGAGGAATGGAGATATCAAGGCAGGGAAAACCTCACGAGGCTCTTGTGACGTGAGCCATGACGATCGGCACCAAGCAGGCACCAGCGCGCACAACGTCCTTGTTTCCTCTTCGGTGCAAAGGGGGCAAGCACAGCCGCGGAGTACCGAGGCCTCAGGCAAAGGTTCCCATTCCGGTGCAACAAGAACAAGACCACGGACTGCAAGACGGAGGTCATCGTGGAGCCCAAAGCAGCGTCACCACCAGAACTTTGTGCAGGCGAAGACTACTTTTGCCAGATAGCTTGTACTAGTTTCCCCTCTTCAAATTAGCCCGCCATTGTTGGCTCCCTTCCCGCTTGATATTTGGGAAGAGAACCAGGGCCTCTATAAATAGGACTAGCCACCACAGCGGAAGGGGATCGACATCATCTTAGCTAGAAGGGAGAAAGAGAGACCACCCACACACACAAGCTCACCGAGCTCAAGAACGCCTCAACCTCAGGAGGCCGTTCTTCCCTTGTATTGTTCATCATCAGCCCAAGAGGCAATCCACCACCACCACACTGGAGTAGGGTATTACACCACAACGGTGGCCCGAACCAGTATAGACCCTGTGTCCTTCTGTCTTGAGAGTTCATCGAGTTCGTCCGCTAGATCTTAGCGAGCTAGAGCGTAGATCGGTTGGAGGGAAAGACTTCACGCGCACCCCAGTGTTCGAACCTTAAGGGTTTGCCGGAACCCCACATCCCGACATTTGGCACGCCAGGTAGGGGTGCGCCGTAGCTTCCCTTCCATCAGTTTGTCGCTCCGTCGCTCCGTCATCTCCATGTCGAACGCTCGCCGCGCTCGATCTGAGCGTCGTGCCGCCCTCGCCACTCGCGTCGCTCAGACGGCTCCCATTGGCGGCCCGCCTCATCGTTCTCCGCCCCCCACCGCCAACGCTGCCACCGGCCCGATGGGAAACGAGTAGCAGGCGTCCTCGCAACATCCTTCGGTGCGGTAGGACAGCCGCACCGCTACTCCATAACTCACCCCTGCTGGCTCTTCGTCTCACGCGCACCGCGCTCCCATGGAGGCACGGGCCGCGCTCATCGCGGAGAACGAGCTCCTGCGTTACCGCCCTGTCGATGACGTCTATGAGGAGTGGCTCAACCGCGTCGCCGTGCTCGTCCGTGCCGCGGGGGGCTCTCTCACACCGTCCCACTCTCTTCCTCCCCCTCAGCAGGCCGTGGGCGACGGGGCTCGTGGCGTGCGTCCACTGCCTCGACCCCAAGATGGTGCCTTGGCGCCAAGGCGCGTGCCTCCGCGGCGTGATCCGCCACGGCCGGTGCCCCCGCGTGAAGAAAGGAGCTGCCAAGAAATCCCGCGGCCACGAGAAACTGCACCAGCGCTCCCCGTGCTACCTCGTCAAGACCGCGCGCCGCCTGTAGTGGCACAGCGCGGACCTCGCCAAGACCAAGCTCTGCCCCCAAAGCGGGCCACGGCAACCACGGCAGGCTGCCGCGCCTTCACCCCTGAGCTGTGTAGCATTGCATGGCCAGGAAAGTTCAAGCCAGATCTGCCTCCTTGGTACGACGGCACCGCCGACCCCGCGGAGTTCCTGCAGCTCTATGAGATGACCATCGAAGCGGCCAACGGCGACGAAAAAGTCATCGCGAACTGGTTCCCATGGCACTCAAGGATGGGGACCGCTCCTGGCTCTTGAACCTGCAGTATGGCTGGATCTCCTCCTAGGACGAGATGCGCAACCTCTTTGTCGCCAACTTCCAGGGCACTTGTGACCGCCCACCGTACGCGGGCGACCTACGCCGCATCAAGCAACAGCCAGGAGAGACCCTCCAGAGTACCTCCAGCGCTTCAACAGCACCCGCCTCAAGATCCCCAAGGTCACGGACGAAGGCCATCATCTCCACGTTTTCCGATGGTGTCCGCGACGTCAAGATGAAGGAAGAGCTGGCTATCCATGAGGAGCTTTGCACATCTCAGGAGCTGTTCAACCTGGAGACCAGGTGCGCAAGAGCTGAGGAGGGGCGCCTCTCTCTCTTCGAGCTGCCAGTTGCAGGAGTGGAGGAAAAAAAGGCCAAGGCCAAGGACGTGAAGCGCAAAGAGGCAGTGGTGCCCGCAGTAGAGCCCGACACTAAGCGAGGCAGAGATCAGCCCGAGTCATCCAAGAACGGTCACCCATTCTCTGCCTACCACAACCTGAACACCCACAACACCAGCGACTGTCAAGAGCTCAGAGCCATTCGGGAAGGAAGCTTCGACCGATGCCCTGAGCGCAACGACCGGGTCTACGGCCACGGAGGAGGACGCGGAGGCGGATGCTGGGACGACCGTGGCCCGTGCTAGGAGTGGCGTGATCGGCCTTGTGAGGACCGCTGGCAGGAACAACCTCGCGAGGGTGCCTGGAGGGACCCGCCTCGTGAGGATCACCCCAAGGGCAACGCTGGTCTTCCCCCGTTGCCGCCGCCAAGGAGGAACGACAACCACCACCAGGATGAGGGGGCTGGGGGCTTCCAGGAGCCGTGCACGGTTGCTTGCATCTTGGGCGGCGCTCAGGCCCCAGCCTCTCAGCGCATCTTCAAACAGTTCGCTCGCGAGGTGAACGCGGCGCTCCCCAAGCTCGAGGCCACGCTCCCGCTCCTGTGGTCCCAATGCACCATCACCTTCAGCTCGGCCGACCAGCTCAAGTGTGCAGCCACCGCTGGCACACTCCCTATGTTGTGCTCCCGAGTTATTAGCAATATGCAAGTCACTAAAACTCTCATCGATGGCGGCGCAGGGCTCAACATCCTATCCGCCAACACGTTCGACAACCTCCAAGTGCCCTAAGAGCAGCTCCAGCCAACCAAGCCTTTCTCAGGAGTGACTGACGGTTCCACCAGACCAATAGGGCAAGTCCGCCTGCCTGTCACCTTCGGGGAGCGCAAGAATTACCGCATCGAGCTCATGAACTTCGACGTCGCGCACATCCGCCTCCCGTACAATGCCATCCTTGGGTATCCAGCCCTGGCCAAGTTCATGGCAGTCACTCACCACGGCTACAACGTCCTCAAAATGCTAGGAAGCGGGGGGATCATCATGGTCCCATGTGAAGAAAGTGATGCGGTGTGCTCCCTTGAGCGCGCCTTCCAAGCCGCGGCAATCGACAACCCTGACAGCAGATGTGAAGGCCCTCCGGAGACCATCCCCAAGAAGAAGCTACCGCGTCGTGCATGACCCCAAGAAGATGGCATCGCGTCAGGATCCTCGTCAGGATCGGCGCCCCCTGCAGGGGCGCTTCCCTCCACCGCATAGGAAAGCGCGCCCGGCGCCCTCCTCAAGCATGGCTCGGGGGCTCTCTTCTGGAGGGCCTCAGACCTTGCCAATATCACGGGGGAGGCGCTTGGGCACCACTTGGAAGCGTGCTTCACGGCACGTGTTCCTCAGGAGAGCATGGGGCAAGGAATGCCCACCACCCAGGAGTGCATCACCAAGACCACCCAAGAGCTACAAGACGCAAGAGCCATGCGTGGCGACAGCCTCTCACAGAGTGTGGCTCACCACCCAAGCGAGGGTGCTAAGCTGCGCGCCTGCGTCGATATCCCAGGGCTCAATAGGGCCGCATCTCAGGAATGCTTCTGGCCATCACACGCGGGCCGCTGTGAGGGTCCACCACACATCTTCATTCGCATTCCCTTCGGCATGCCGAGCGTGGCGTCGGCCCATCAGCGCAATGTGCGCCAAGTCCTGGCGGCTCAGGAGGCCAGGTTCCACGCCATTCTGGAGGAGATGGCAACGGCCTTCAGGGAACCTCCTAAGCTCCCAGAGCCTCCCGAGGCTCAGGGTCCCGGTGGCTCATGAGGAGTCATTCCTTCAACGTGTGGCTTCAGCTGCACCAGGTCTACTTCATCTACAGACCCAGGTGACATCTTCCAAGTTCATTTAAGCTGGGAGCGCCCCTCGGGCTGCACTATTCCCAGGCCACGTGGGTCCGTCCCTGTGGCATGTATCCCTTCTGCTTATGTTTCTAAGCTTACCTCGCTGGGGGCGCCCCTCGGGCTGCATCATCCCCACGCCGCTCGGGCAATACCCAGTGGCATGTACCTTCCTGCATTTATCCCAGACAATCTACTCTTCATGCTTAACCTGCCAACTGCTATCACCTGCTCAATCATCACCTCCCTCGGGGCCTCTACATAGGCACGACGCTGGTGCATGGGTCCGTCCCTGCCACGACCGACAAATCTGAGTGGTCGAGCTCTGGCTCGCGGCACGCACCGTGCACGTCACCTCATGAGGCCCTCAGTGCCTTCACTTCATCCGGACCAACCAGCGGCATGCAGGCGACAGTAACGGCAAACCATGCTTCTTCTTATGCCTGTTCACAGGAACCCCGTGGGAAGGATAAGCAGGCGGCACCGCGAGTCTCCTTTCCTCTCGTGCGACTCGCTTGGGCGTTAAAAGGTGGGCTCATGAGCATCACGACTCAGGAGCTCTTACTGGCTCTCCAGCCCTCACCCCCTGGCCTTGACCATGGCATCGCGACCTGGCATACCAGCAGCGGCTGAGCTCGCTCGAGGGCTGGGACCTGAGGACGTAGAGCATTAAGAAGAGCTCGAGAGAAGGAAAACACGCACGGGCTGGCCCAGCTATGTCGCGTAAGTTAGCGCATAGCCCTAGCGCAACATCAGGAATCACCGCGAAGTCATGAAGATAAGTCTCGCCCTCAGATCGGCAAAATATTTGGGCCTAATAGTAGCTCACAACAAGTCGCAACCCTGTTGCGGCCAAGTCATCTTCCTTTCTTTCCTTGCCATGGCCGCTTGGGTGCTAAGGGGGACCTCCTGAGCATCGCGCCT
>NW_024119709.1:0-9068 GCF_003073215.2 Triticum urartu
GCTCCACTATCGCCCGCTGGTGCGCCGCACGCGACTCACCTTTGAGGCGCTCTGGCGCCGCTACCATCGCACCACACTGACCACAACGCCGAGCACAACCCCGGGAGGCGCAAGCGCAACCGGGCCGACTTATGGGCCCTCAGCGCCATGATCACAGGGGGGCTCTACCGTGCATCTTTGTCGGCAACGCCTTCAACTACCAGGCCGAGCTCCTCGTCCTCGGCCCCACAACCAAATGTGGGCCGGCATTGGCTATGTGCCCACGCCTCGTTCGACGATGACCCTGCGGTCTTATGAAACTATGAGGCCTGCCGCGACCTCATCCATGGGATGCTCGCCGATGGGCCTGTCCCCGAGAACTGGGGCGGGGGCGGGGGCATCATCACCCGCAAATGGACTTCGCTGATGAGATCGTCCCCAAGATCGATAGCCTTGAGGGTGTCGTCCCACGCTTCAACATCGACGTCAACCTATCATATTTACCGGTATCTCTGGTTTTCAACAATCCACAGGCAGACGCTGTTGTAGGAGCTCTAGCGGTACCCGGCCTGGCGTGCGCGATTCGCCATTTGGAGTTGGAGCCTGGTGACAAGGAGATCGTGAGGCTGTCGTGCCTCCACACTAATGCCTAATTTGGCCGCGTGAGGTGATGGATTACTTCGGCTTTATATTCTAAGATTACTTAGCTGAAGGTGCTTGACTCAAAAATCTTGAATGCAAAGATGTTGATAGATTACATAGCAGATGAATAAATTTCATCCCCGCAAAAAAGAAACAAAGAATAAATTCCAATGTAATCAATATTTGGGAGGCGGGACTGGTTTTTCAGCACCCGGTTGTCTAGGCACCTGGTTTATCAGCACCTTCCGTGAAGCAACTAGCCCATAGAGGTTTTCACCAGGTCCTGTACCAGAAGTTTGATTAGCAGGCCCAGGAGAGCTACCCGTGGGAGCCTGGCAATATTTAAAACGAATCTGTGATATACTCACACTGTTCATTCATAGGCAGATTCCCCCTCGCCCGTTACCGCATCTTTCCGTTTCTTGGTGAACGCCCAGATAAAAGGGGGTCGGGACCCCCGGGTGCTAGCGCACCTTTCCGTCTCATCAACGGTGAATGTCCAGATAAAAGGGGGTCGGGACCCCCGGGTGCTACCGCACCTTTCCGTTTCTTGGTATCTGTGTAAGGTTACAAAGACCAAAGTGATCAGTTTGTAGTAGCCATACATGAATTTTAACCACTGCTGCATTATTGATTGTGGGAAAAATTGCAGAAGATGTGAGCAAATATCACTTATGCCGAATTCATCTAAATAATACTAGTAATTAGTAGCGTGTCAGCCTAGACAGCAAACCACTTGCTCTTATCTACATCAGATTTGTTAATTAGATGGGTAACATGGATTACTAAGAAGGTTGTCAGCAATTTAGATATCATGTTATATCAGAAAGAAGAATTCATATTTGGATCGGAGTGAGTAACTGTTAATTTTTTCTTAATGCCTAGCTTAATTCTAGATGGGTCATCAAAGTCCAGATTGCAAATCCCTCCGCTCGTCTCACTATTAGCGTCTTTGTCTGAGAATCTGTTTCAAAGCTTTTGCCAGTTGAGAAAATAAAATAAATTGTTTACTACTGTATTTCTACACTTAAATGCTTTCAACCTGGTAAAGGTGATTGTAGTTTTTGAATCTATAGGAATGTGGCCAAAGATATATAGTTATTGGAACCGAAGTGAGTAGTAACCAGTAATGCTATGTAGTATAGTGATACATCATTTTAAGCCAACACCATTGACTTTGGGTGCAATAAGATAAGGTAGTACATACTATCTACAAATGGCAGGTCCATATTACTATTTTGAAATAACTGACAGGACCAGCATAACATATCTGATGCCCTGTTTTCGAGTCAAACAAATAGTCAATGAGTCGTAACTAGAAGTCGACTCAAATACCTCGACTAGTCGATCGGCATGGCACGACTCGTCAAGAGTCGCTAACAGAATGACTCGTCGACTCATCAACTCAAAAACCTTGATCTGATGTGGATATTTATTTTAAGGAATGGTGATAAAAGCTCAGCTTCTAGTAACAAATTAGCAAGTTTGGATCTCTCGCCTGCTCACCTCGCTGGGCAAGGAAAACCTTGCCAGCGGATGGTAGCCAAATTGGCTTGCTCACACAAACAAGGAAAAAACTTGAAACTGCGGGTAACGAGATGAGTTGCCGAGGAACCAAACCCCTCGCTTCTTTGCTTTGCGAGGCCAGGCAAGCGCTTGCCCATAATCCAAACGTGCAGTAACCTTTGCTAGATTTACATGTCATGCCTGATTAGGCATAGCTTTGTTTTTCTTTTACCCATTTAATTTTTCCTGTCCCTGGCAAAGACCCACTCAGAGTGAGAAGTTCACAACCTTCGGGGACAGCAACAAATTCGAATAGGTTTAGTTTTGCTTGTCCCTGAGAAAGAGCCACTCAGAGTGAGAAGTTCAGAATTCAATGTGCACTCAATACAAAGTTCAGAATGTTGGGTAGTTGACGACAAAATTATGTACTAAGCTACATCATGGTCAACAAAAATCTTAAGATTCTTCCAAAATAGGTTAAGTTTGACTACAGCCTGGAAATTCAACAATATAGCAAGAATTCTAGTAGGAAAATATTGGTCATGATCTGATGGAAAACTCAATCAAACCACAAGTTTAGGAGCACACCAGGGGTGCTCAAGTAGTAAGCCACGAACGGCAGACTTAAGGGCGATTAATAGTCTTGGCAACAAACAGAATTATTTTGTTTTCTCTATTGAATAAAATAATGAAAAATAATGATGTTCATTAGATATGTTATGCTGCATATTGTGCAATCTATATAAAAGGAGTTCCATATAAAGAGCTCCATATTATTTGACGTCGTCGATGGAAGGCCATGAAGGATTCATAAATGAAACTAACATCTGTTTACATTCAGCCACCAATGACAAATATCAAGTGACAACAGCAATTAGTATTACCTAAAAGCAAATATATAAGGGACTAGGTCATTCATACAACTAGGCATTATCCAATGGATCGCTTGTCGCTTACAAAATATGTAAAGCTGACCAACATTGTTCAAAGCCACAAAAGGGCATGCACTTGAAGAGCACGTTTTGGAATGCTGCCACGGAACTAGACCATTAATTAGGCACACGCACGCACACCCAACGACTAGTTTTTACAAAGGCATTTGTGCCACCATGTCAAATGCATGAAGCAGCAAGGACTTTCAGCAATCATCCGCCAACCAAATCCGTTAAACAGGGAATATAAGGTAAACCACACATGAAATGTCCAGAATTGCACATAAGATGCGCTTCCCTGCTATCCATATCATACGATAGATTCACCGCCTTCCAATAAGTAACGAAAACCAAATTACGATCCGGATAAATTGCAAACATCTCATACTTAAAGGTCTTGTCCTCTTCGTCAAAATCCTCTCTCGCATATTCCCTTCCAAACATTTGGGGAACATCAATAGTATGCTTTAGGTTCCACACTTCACTAGCATAATCCTCATGTACCCTCACAAAGAGTTGGTAATAATAAGGAACCATATACCAAGCATGCAATTTCCCCTGAGAGTATCCAATTGAGCTATAACCAGACCTAGCTTCTTCCATTCCTTCCGGGAGAGCAATTTCCCCACAAACATCCCCCTTTGACACCACTGCAGCTATAATAGGTTCCTCGATCAGCAAATGCATAAAATGCATCATGCCATTCACGAAGGCACATTCCGCGGTAAAAGGAGGATACTCTCTGGTATCCCCCCACTCACGGCTGTTCCGAGTCCATCGCCCAGTTTCGGACGAGTATATCGCCACATCGTCATGCAACTTCACCGGGGGTGTAAACACCACAAAAGAGGAACGGAAGGGCTGCGTCAAAAAAGCCAGGAAGGGTTGTGCTAGTTTCACATGTGCAGATTCATCGTCCTCTTCACCTTGCCATACTATAGGCGGCAACACGGTCCACTGCCCGTCATAGGATTGCACACAATATAATTGCATTCCTCGTCTTCTTACGATTCCCAGCATTTGCAGAGGAGAAGGCTGCTGCTGCATTGTTTGAGCTTGACCCTAGCGTAGCTCCCGCGAAGGAAAGGGAGCGAAGCGTCAACCAGAGAGGCGGCTCCCGGCCCTGGACAGATTGCTGAAATGGAGACCGCCGTCTGAGTGGCGGGTGTGGAAGAATCCGTAATTCTAGGGGTTGGACTTCACAAGCCGGAAAGGGCAATAGAGCCGCGGCTTTGTTTGCCTAGATCTGGATGGGCTTTACCACTTCTTCGAAAATTTTGCCCAAAGGTTGTGTATATTGGGAAATAGGGTAATAGAGTGGGGCGGCGGCTGTGTATATCAGGAAAAAACTTTTTCTAACAAATTACCTTATATGGATGCAGATCATTATCTGTCCAATTTTCTGTAGGGCATATGCAAAAGGCATATCCAAATGTCCGCGTATACCCACTTCCATTTTAGAGACACACAAAGGCAGCGCTTTCTTCAGCGTTTTTCAAACTAATTTTGTCATCTATTTTCAAGATTCAAGAATAAAACAACGGTAGATGTAGCGTGCCAAACAATTCACAATAAATTATACTACATATATAGCTTATCCTGGAGTGGGCCGACGGGGAGAAAATGTGACCCTAGAAAAACGGTTACTTGGTCCAATAGTTCATCAAAAAAACGCTCCAAATTCCTCGTATAAAGGGGGTTGCAACTCCCCTGATACTTCCCCAATACCGCATGACCCATAATTTCACTCCATCGCCTTCACATCTTATGTCACCCGGCCCGCTCATCCCATCCAATTCTCTGTTGTGCCACCAAATCGCCGAGCGTCCCCAGTGACCACTAGGGCACTAGGCCGCCATATTCCTTCGTCTGACGACCCATGAGACCATTGAACCTGCGTCGGCGTACCATCTGGGCATTACCGCACGTGCCTAGGCGCGGCCGGTTAAATCCATGAGTAATCCACAAAGGGGAAAATTCAGTTCCATGAGTTTAAATGGGACCGATAGTGGGTGCCACACCCTTACCTACAATGTTGCTACGCTGATCAAACAAACGGCCACAAATAGGATCAGCCAGGGCAACCCAACAGCCAGGTTGATAGGAAGTCCGACCACACCCCACGAGAAATGAACTCAAATATTAGAAATGACTACTCCCACTCGGAACCACTTGAGTACTAGGAAACCATGCGAACTGAATATGGATCTCCAACAGTGTATGAGTGTGGCGCGTCGTGCGGGTGCCTGGCGAACTTCCCCAACCGGATGACCCAGCGCGGGATGAGGCACCGGCTGGTGGTGTTCCGGTCCAACAAGACGGAGTGGACCTGATCCAGCTTGGCGCATTCCTCCGCGAGTTCACCGGGGACGCGCTCCCTGCAAATCACCCCCGCATTGCCAACGCGAATGCCAATGCCAATACCGGCGCATTGACGGAGGAGCGGGCCTGCTTCATCGAGCCATGGAAGTTTCCCCCGAGGTGGATTGAGTGGGGGTACGCCCCCACGGCGGCGCATCCAGACGACGGCAGGGAACCGCCCCGGTTCGTGCAGTGCCCGGCACCGACGTACGTGCTCGACGTGTCGAAGAGGAAGAACATCGCGGCCTGCATCTGCCACAGCAGGTTCGCGCCGAACGCCTTAGTCTAGCGCGTGGTCTGTGGCGACGAAGACGAGTCGTGCCCCCACCTGATGGTCTTCGCTATGGAGACCATCCGGCCGATGAGCGAGCTGAGCATCAATTACGGCGTCGATCACTGATCGATCGGCAACGTTTCCTGTATGTTTACCCTCATTTCCAATTGTCATGAAACTTTCGCCTTCATTTTCAGTTGCCATGAACCTTTATGTCATTGTTATGGATTGTACCATTGGATGGACGCAGCGCTAAGACACCTTAAACTGAACTGTTTGCTTGTATTTCTTGTGCCTGGTTTGCCGTGTTTGCACTTTGCAGTCCGCAAGTTATAGACTGAAACCATATTTTCATGAGTTGTGTCTGGGATCAACATCATAACCATGTATGTGAGCGTTTAGTTGACAATTTCATTCGGTTTAGTTTTCTGTAGTCGTTGCAAAGGTTCATGTAGCTGTACATCTAGGACGGCCTCTACAATGTCGTCTCGGCCACCTATGGCCCCGGCAAGTCCGGCCCCGACGTCTGCCAGTTTAAGCGCGTGCGTCTGCCTGGCCAGGAAGCGGTCAGCAGCAACATCTGGCGCTCCGCTAGAGACCTCATCAACCAGCTCGATGCCGAGATCCGTCCGCCCGACTACATCACGCTGGACATGTCCAAGGAAATTCCCGTCCCCGTCAGCAACACAGTGGACCATGACGTCTATCACCTCGAGAGAGAGGGCGCTGGGAGCATGGTGCTGCCACCATGCCCTCACATCGCGTCTACGGCTGCGGGAGAGTTCTCCAGCGCGCTGTTCATCTAAAGTTTATTCTTTTAGTTACATTTTTTTGGAATGCATGAAATTTTTTTAATTTGAAGAATTTTCTAAAAACCATTGAACACTTCTTAATCACATGACCATCTTACTAAAATATATTAACTACTTATTACATGGTTACATTTTCTAGAAACTCAAACATATTTTAAAATGCATTTAACACTTTTTTTAACTACATTCAAATTTCTATAAATGTATCAAGCAGTTCTTTTAGTACATGGATTTCTAATAATTATTATTTTTCTAATGACACAAACGTTTATGAAAATTGACCAAGCACTTTTTAAATTACATGAATTTCTTTTTAAAAATGTGAGAAACACTTTTGCAATTACCTGAACATTTTGTAATCTATAAATTGCTCCTCTTCCGCAAGGAGGTCTATGAACTTATCGCCTTAGTAATCTATGTCATATTCATCTTACTGACTCTTCCTCAGATCTTATAAGCTGAAGTACTCCATCATCTCACAATGATAGGATGGGGACGTCAGTATATGAATCCCTCATGCAGTAAATAAAAGTACACAGTTCTCTTCGAGCTGTTTGCCGTCTTTACCGACATTAATTATGGAGCAAATCGAAAAGTTTTCAAACTCATCATGCAAAACTTCGGGTTCCTAGTAGGAGGCCCTCAACAACATCCCTTCAATTTACGCCCATTGTTTTTGGCTCTACTGTCCACCATGGTGCGTATGAGATGACGGTAGAGCTCATTTCATTTCCTTGTCTAATGACACAAACGTTTATGAAAATTGACCAAGCACTTTTTAAATTACATGAATTTCTTTTTAAAAATGTGAGAAACACTTTTGCAATTACCTGAACATTTTGTAATCTATAAATTGCTCCTCTTCCGCAAGGAGGTCTATGAACTTATCGCCTTAGTAATCTATGTCATATTCATCTTACTGACTCTTCCTCAGATCTTATAAGCTGAAGTACTCCATCATCTCACAATGATAGGATGGGGACGTCAGTATATGAATCCCTCATGCAGTAAATAAAAGTACACAGTTCTCTTCGAGCTGTTTGCCGTCTTTACCGACATTAATTATGGAGCAAATCGAAAAGTTTTCAAACTCATCATGCAAAACTTCGGGTTCCTAGTAGGAGGCCCTCAACAACATCCCTTCAATTTACGCCCATTGTTTTTGGCTCTACAGTCCACCATGGTGCGTATGAGATGACAGTAGAGCTCATTTCGTTTCCTTGGGGATACAGAGCGGGTGTCGGGACCATGGTGTTGCCACCTTAGCCATGGCAGTCATCACAGCGACGCATCTCGTTGGCTGTGGGAGAGGTTTTCTCCGCATCGTCCCCCTCCTCGAGGGGAGCGATCTCCCGACCTCCATGTGCATCCACGACTACGTGGTTCTAGACATGGGAGGCGTGTGATAGGGATCCAGGCCCTCTCAACAGCGATGTGGATTATCCTCGCCTCGTTCGATGATGACCAGGCACCCTTCGACCACAATGTCGAGGTCGTGGACACTGCGATCTTCCAGAACTACAAGATTTGTCGTGGGTTCATCCACGGGATACTCGTCGATGGGTCGGTGAGCACCGAGTACAACCTCGCCCCAGCAATTGGCCAACTAGGGGATCTAGCTCACCCGCCAATGTAGAATACCATTGTGATCGACCACCAAATCGACAGGAACGGGGGCTCTTCCAATGCCTCGACATTGACATCCTTCTGTCGTCACTCCGGGAATGTTTGGTCTATTGCGAGCCATAGGCCCTAATCCGCGCATGCAAAAAGGTTGCCACTCCCGGAGCTCTTGCGATACCGAGCATGGTGTGCGTCATATGTATCCTGGAATTGGAGCTAGGTGACGCTCAGAGTAACTTCGCATATTTTGCTCCTCACCGTACCCCTGGGAGAAGGTTGATGTGCCTACTACGTTGCTATGGAAAACGTTTGGAGATGAAGCATGATATTTTGCATCAACTCTAGTGTTTCAAATCTTGCCTTCTCTAGGCATATATTTCTTTACCCGTGAACCAAGGATTTCTTTACCCATGAGCCAAGGAGACATATACTGAGGTAATAAATATTTGGGATGCCTAAACCACTATAGTTGAAAGAATAAACTTCTAATGTAAACATTTTTTATACCTAACATGCTGTTCTATTTGTTGCAACGTTTTTTTTGCAATTTAGTATTCCTTCATCTTTTAATTTTTTTCATAACAAATGAATCTGTAATTATATGATTTTTTATGAATGTCTCACACTTTTTTAATTACATGATTTTGTAATGCATGAATTTTTTAATTACATGAATATTTAACATATCATTGAACACTTTTCAATAATCACATGACCATCTTAACAAAAATATATTGACTACATTATTACATATGGTTAGCTATATATGTAGCGCCTGTGAGAACGGCGCTATGACACAATGCATAGCGCCTACACGTTGGGCGCTAACTAAAGGTTTTGTTCTGTGAAATACTTTCACGAAGAGTTTAATTACTGTTTGAATTTGTTTCACTTTTTGGTTATATTTTCCATTTTGCCCTGCACATCAGTCTCGAAACT
>NW_024119710.1:0-9894 GCF_003073215.2 Triticum urartu
AAGAGTGGCTTAGAAGCAACATGACATTCGTTTTGTGCACTCCAGAGATCAAGTTGTAGAAGGATTTACAAAGGGATCACCTGTACGAAGCTTTGAAGACTTCAAACATAATCTCAACTTGATCAAGATGTGATTAAGGAAGGGTGTTAAACACATGGTTATGTGATACGTACAGGTGGTTGAGAGGATCATTCAGTTATTGGGATATTGAGTAGGCACATAGGATATAATCTATTGCAACCTCTTGCTAGCTTATCTCTCTTATCTCTTGTATTTCTTCCTCTCCAAAATGTAACCCTAACAAACTCTTGTACGCGTATACCAAGCTCGCACCCTGCCTATTTAACACGCAGCACGTCGCCCTCGATCGGGTAAGACATTTCCGCCAACGTACAATACGGTGGGTTCTACCATATCCGGTTGTATCCTGTGCACGCGTGGCCTGCCAATATGGCAAGGGCCCGTTGTCATTGGCTGAGAAGATGGATAGTCCAGGATGCTGGAACCGACCACCGGGATTACAACGATGGGCACCACGATGTGCTGCAACCAGCTATCAGGGGCTGCGACGACCCTTGTTGGGCAACGCTATGACGGGCAACCAATTCTACAAGCATGTCAGCGTCAGTGAAGCGAGGATGGCTGGCGTGCGCCGAGCAAGAGATGCGGTGAGGCCAGTGGTGGCGCTGCAGGCTGCCCGCATCTCTCTCTCTCTCTCTCTCTCTCTCTCTCTCTCTCTCTCCCTCTCCCTCTCCCTCTCCCTCTCTATGGATGCCGCAAGCGCTGCTATAACGGGGGACCAAGGGGTTGTTGCGAGCGGATGGTGCTACTGCTTGGGGGGTTGAGGGTTTATTTCCGCTATGGGGTGGTCGAGAGAAGTTGTGTTTGTTGGTTGGCTTTTGCAAGGAAAGACCACACAAAATGTACAAGGGAATAAGGTACGCGATCGAACAACGTGTTATGTTAATCAAACAGTACTAAACTGTGCCGACCGATCGGGTGCAAGCGCTGGTAGACCGTCGAAGAGCATTGCCCCTCAAAAATTTATTTGCCTATTAACCAGCATGTGCACCGGCATGCATCCCCCAAATACGTCACAGTTAGCGATCATCACTGGTTTTGGAATTTCAATATGTGAAGATCATGTTTCAATTGGATGGGGGTTGCTGGATATTGAAAAGCCAAAGGTTTTTTTCTTAGAAAAGCTTGCTCTATTACTAGATAATGCTCATGGGTATACAAAACCCGACTAGGGTTCAAGGAGAACCACACAACATGGCCGCTAAAATCACGAGCAGTAGAACTGCGAGCTAGGCTATGCGCTCCTTGATGTCCTCTGAAACGTGACTGAGATGTCCACAGCTCACGCTCTTCATCCCATTGATGACCTCCAGACAATTGCCGGCAATCAACACTCCGTTAATCGGCAAATCGGCAGACAAAGCAAGAGCTTCTCTAAAACCGAGTTCCTCAAGCAACTGCGGGTCTGAGGTACCCTGGGCTGTATGGCATCATGAGTGGCCAGGATACGAGCTTCAAGGTTACACTCATATGCTTACGAGCAAACACTTTGAAATCCAGAAAAGCTAATAGCTAGAGGCTATTTAGCCGAGCAGCTTCGAAGCAAATTCAAGCCCTGATAGGCGATTGTCTTGAAATTCATTGGACCAAGATGGTGAGCATGTACCATCCCAGCTCCAAAGACAATGCCTAAGTCATCTCTAACACAAAATCCAAACCAACCTCCGGAGCTGGTATCCTTCATGAAATCACGGTCAATGTTCAGCTTTGGATAATCTTCGGGAGGTGGCAACCATCATGCAGTGTTGCAGCAGCAGCACCCGAGCTTGGATGAGACGACCCCTACACTTTGCATGAGTAACAAGCAACACATATGTCATGACTCAGGCAGATTAGAGGTCTTCTTACTACTTACCAACAATCAAACATCTCGCAAACGACAAGGGAGGGACAAAGACAATCCCGTCCTTGCCAATTGACATCCATGATCGATCCAACACAAAATTGAATGGTTGTAATGATTAGGCAAATAATATATACCAAAGGAATATGAACTTAGAATGGTTCTCACAACAAGCCTGATAACCGGCTTCCTAGGCCTGTTCCATAGACACCGTCTACGATCAAATGCACCATCCAAATGTCCATTAGACTTGTCAAAGGCCATACAAAGGCACCAGGACATGAGGGTATCAAATACTTCTTCAAATACCATTCACCACAAGCAAGCAGAGCAACCAAAAAGCAGTAATACAAGTAGAAACTAGACGGGACAGCTACTATAAAAATGCATAACAACGGGACTCTTGTCTGAAAAGAAAGACTCCAGTCGCAAAAAGTCATGGTACCACACCATAGGAGAACCATCCCCTGTCATAGCATCCTAATTAATCCACTACAACTTATATAACGAAGATGGTTAGAATTGTTAATATAATCTAGGAAATGCAAATCTCTGCTCTCCGTTGTCACCCACCATCTCTGCTTATATCCTCCACCTTCACATGGCATGGCGGCGTCAGAGAAAACAGAGGGAGAAACAGTATGAAGGTAATTTAGCATCATTCTAGTTTTCTGCCACGTTATGCATAAAAATTTATAAATGAACTAACGAGATAAGTGGACCGTACAACTATACTAAAATCACGTGCTCAGAAACCAAATAATGAATCTGCTACAGCCATATAGTTTGCTTGTGTTTCCATCCAAAAATGCTACACCATTACATGTTAAATGGCACCATATCCCAAACAGATCTGCAATTTATAATCTGCATTCCAGGACATTAGAACTCTGATCATATAAGGAAAAATGCCACACAAACACAAAGTACCCATTATTAGCGTGGACTAGCAACTTGCCTACAAAGGAATTTTTGACTGTTATATATCTGAATCAAAAATCTCTGCATAAGCTCAAGTTTACCCACATGAACGTTTGATCCTCTAGCGTTCCAGAAAATATATATGATCCGCCAAGCAACATTTGGGAAGAAAAGACAAGTACTTGGGGTTCACAGCTAAAAACTAGGCAGTAAAAAATTACACAATGATTATATTTATGAAATAGGAAGCTAAATTCGAAGCTTGATGGAACGAATTTGTTTTAAGACAAAGAAAATATTGTTGTCAGCATGATAACAAGGCTACACTTCTTCCCGCTCTTAGTTCACCACTTGATGTTTTATACCTTTGTGGGCTCAATTTATGTTTTGCGCTGATAGTTCAGAGAACAATGATATAACAGAATGTGAGGTCCATGCTAAGAAAAAAATAATCATATTTCAGTACCATCACAAACTGGTATTAAGAGACTTGGGGGCAACAGCAGGTTCCAGAAGCATTATATTTGCTCTGCTCAGTAACTTTGAACCACACAAACGCAAATGCCATTTCTTTTGAAAAAAATGGATGATTCACCATATCAAATATATGATTTTACGGTACACAACAAAAATATGTCTGAAGCCATAACTTAAGGTTGCAGCCCAATGATATATTCTGACCCAATGGGTGGGTTAGGCATACACCTGACCCTGATGTTGATTGCGAAATGTGTGTGTCTAAGAAATTACGAATCATCACTTCCTTACCAAAAACCAACCAAATCCTAGAATTAAACATGGAATCATCATCATAAACCAGCACGAGTTTGATAAATAACCCTATAAAGACCACAGCATTACCGCCAGAATCAGCAATGAAGTATGCTTGCTCCATACCTGGAGATCTTGACCAGCAGTGACTTAATGCAGCAGCTTGCGGTCAGTCATTTACCTTCCTAGGCAACCTGTCGTCTAGGAATTATGCAAAATCGTTACGTGTCTACATCGTACATTTCATGAATCTTTCAGCATGTTGTAGTTCAAAGTAAAATGGGAGGGCATCTCAATTCACATGAAAGAAAACAAAATGCCTGCACAAGCACAGAGTAAACTAGCAAAACCATTAGGACTATCACAGGACAACAATTTTATCTTGAAGGGGCGAATAGAATTTGTGAAATTAAATTATTTTTTCCAACAAAGTCGTAGATGCATGCTTCTACAGTTGTTGATGAAGTTGAGACTGGAATCGGAAATGGAAAGAATTAATCAGAAAGTGCTACTGAATGTTGGAACCCAAGCTGTCAAACTCATCTCATAGGGGATATTATTCTCGGTCATGTATTGGACCCTACGATCCGAGAACCACCTCACAATCTCCATGGACTGCAGGTCGAGCCAGAAGAAACCGTCGCATGCGTTGATGAGCACAGTGCCGCTCCTCTCGGTGAACCACACTAGGTTGAATTGGACTGGCTTCGTCGGTGGAATGCAGCTCCCGCCTACCTTGTCAAGGAAACGCAAAATTGTCTCCGTCATGTTGATCACCACATATGGTCGTTGCTGCCACAAGGCTGTATGCTTTGACTGTGCCCAAGCTGACATATTGTCGCCGTTGGCGACGAGCAAGAGCACATTCCCGTCCATCGATGATGTTGCCAGAAGTTTTGGGTGCCGCCCATGGTGTGGGAAGCTCTTTGGGAGCTACGTAACCATCACCTTTACCGCTCTGACATTGAGCTTCAGGACATAGGTACCGGTGTCGGTCAGGCAAAACCAGTGCACAGCGCCCCCGACAACCAGAGGCTTGTTGAGGCGTCCCTGCAAGCGGCTGCCTTGCAGGCTAGGGACCTGAATCTCAGTGTAGCATCCCCACACTCCGTGCTCCGACGAGTAGGTGCGGAGCTTCAGGTGAGGGCGGTACTGTGACGTATCTAGGTATGCCATGACTACATGGAAATGCCGACCAACGGGAGTCACACCCTCATCATGGTCGCCGACGATCAAGACATAATTTATCCGAGACACCCAACGAAACGTCGGTTCAGACGGCAGGGTCAGGCTCCTGCCGGTCGCCGGGTCGCACACGCGGAGCTCTTTGGCCACGCCCACACGGGCGAGGACGAGGCCATCGCGGGACGATAGGGGAATGCCACCGCCAGTGGCCATGCGCAGCTTGGTGGCATCCGGCACGGTGGTGTCCACCAGAAATAACTCCTCCTTTGGCATTGACCAGTCACGCTGCCGGTAGATCAGGTGGCCGCGCAGGAGGGGGAGCACGAAGCGGTCGCCGTGCCGGAGGTGGAGGGGGCCATGGAGGCTGATGTATTCCTTGACGCGGCAGCGCATGTCCACGCACGTGGCGGCGCAGCGCACGAAGGTGGCCGGGTCGGTGCGCGCCGCAATGTCCACCAGCACGTCCAACGGCAGCGACGCTGCCTTCTGCCTCCGCCCTCTTGCAGCTTGCGTCCGCGACCTGGCGTCGCCGCCGCCGCCTACCATGGTCGATGCCTCCATGGGTGGCTCTACGAGGGAGCCCAGTACCGGGCGAGATCCGATCGCGTCCCGATCGATGCGGTATAATTAGCCCAGATCATAGACGTGTATCATAGGAATAGTATCTGTTTTGGTGGTTCGCACGTAGAGGTTTCCATAAACTGTGATCTGTTTTGGTGATCCACATTTCCCGGTTCTAACTTCTAACAGCCCGTAATATAACGGAAAGTCCACGATCCCCCTAATTCTGCAGTTTCGTTGTCAACAGTTTCCTCCGAAATCGTTCCAAATACCTGCCCTTCGTGCGGGCATACACTTAAGAATGTTACGACATAAGAGAGAAGCTGAAGAATTGATTGGTGGTTAGATTGCAGAACAGATCTTTATACTAGTAAGCTTGCATGTGCAATGCACGTCTCAAACATTGTTCAATCAAAATTCAAACCAATATACATACAAATGGTTCAAAATATATATGTATTAAATGCATTTAATAATAAATGTTTGAAAAATATAAATTAAATGCATAAAAATGTTTCAAAATATATAAATTAAATGGATACACAGTGTTGTGATGTTGCCCAAGTTGTATTTTGAAAAGTGGGAGTATTGTGGTCATACAAACAATATATACATTATTTCATTCGTTCACTATTTTCATAGGATGTAAAAAGAACAGATTAAATCTAGTTATAATTGAAAAGCATCATTGAATTGTGTCGGTCCATGGACATGCAATCCTAAAATTGTTCTTAATATCATGATGTAAACAGGTGATAACTAAAGATGGAAAAAAGTAATCAATGGATACAGTCAATATCATGGTATGATCAATCGACAACTCAAGGCTGAGAAAAATTAAATCAAGAAATAGTTAAATCAACGGATGATTCACAGATGAGGTTGCTAACCAAAGGCTTGCGTAAAGATGCTAATGGTGTTGATAAGGTATTATGGAATTTCTAAGACTTGATTATGTACTGCAGATACTCACCCTAATGACTACTAAAATGGAATAAATCACACACAAATATCAATGCCATTTAACCAACATTCAAAAGTGAAATCTTAACATCAAAATGTTTTCCGTAAAGCAGAGAGTGTATATTACAACTGTTATTGTCAATAAAAATAAATGCTGACAAAAAATATCATAAATCCAGGACATCCATCTGATTGCCTAGCTCAAGGGTTATATGCACCCAAGACGCTACAACAACATCATCATCGGTCATGTACACAAATATATGCTTAAATTTCTTCCATCAGTGCCACCCATTAGTAGTGCCGTTAGCTTAAATTTCTTCCTCAACGGGCAATCAAGATTATGCTCCGCGGAATTTTGCATGGAATTCCTTATTATTTAAGAAGTGAATATCACAGCTCATAAAATAATCCAATGAACACAAGCAAAAAAATGAAAGAAAAAATGCATAGTATATATAAGCTATAAAAGACAATCATCTTGGTCAGTCAACATAATTGACATGACAGACATTGGATGCTTTTAAGAAAATAGGTACATGCATAATAGGAGTCTTCTATCAACATCCCTTCTTAAAACGTATACATGTATCAGAAATACATGCTTCCACCCATCCACATCAAGAACAGAAGGACAATATATAAACAAAAGCACTGACAAAGGGGGTGTAGGTTAGCATAGATATTGAAGGCAGTAGGTGCAGGGGCATGCAGAATATGCAGTGGAGAAACCTGGACAAGTGGAGATGCTCAGATTTCTCGTCCGCTTAACACACTACAGCCTAGAGTCTAAACATCGTGCAGGGGCGGTGGTCAATGCCGGAGAACGTCTCGTTAATGGAGTCATCTCGATGGTCGTGAATGCGAAGGAAGGGATCAAGAACGATCAGACAGTATAACTTCCTTTAGTCTGAACGGCAGATCATGATCGTTGAATCAGAACAAGATCAACACATCCTTGTATGTGCTAGGCTCCACCAACATGATGAAGATGAATATCTTGGTGAGGTCACAAATTCTGAGTATGGTTCTTTAGATATATCACTTCCTGGCATCCAGCATCAGATCTTGTTATCCTTCTTCTCTTGTTAGGTCCAGAGCAAGGTGGTGGCTGGTGGGGTGTATGATGAGCTTGTGAAACTTGACGACACCCTAACACAATCTCCAGAATCATCACCATCACTCTTTACACTCTCAGTGTCCAGTCCACGGTAGATGGGCTGTTTTGGAATGAATATGTATTCACATGTCTAGGAGTATCATAATAAAATAAATAATATCAGTTCTCGGGGTTTTTCGTACGCTAGAGAGATATGTCGTTTCCGAAACACGATTGAATGAACACAAGCGTCAACCATAAGTATAAAATGCAAGTACTTACAGGATGATCTTGATTACTGTACTTCCAAGCTCCTTCACAAGAGGAAGTATGTTGCGTGCCATTTAAGGTAGGATAGGCGTCAGAGAAGAACTTCTATGTGATTGTAAATGCTGCAGCATGTAGTCGCAATTAACACATAGCACTCATGGAGGCATAATGTGAGGTACACTACATAATTTTCAAATTTCCTTGGCTAGACACACCAAACAAGCCGGTTTGAAGAAGTTTGAACTCTTAACAAAAAAACACAGATGTTCTCATCATTCAGATTTTTGACTAATTGTCTGTCTGATTTGCAAATACTACCTCCGCATACAAGCCAAAAGAAAAATTACCTTAGCTGATGCCTATTGCACATTGAAAAGAAGGCAACAAAACAGTAGAAAATTCTCCGGGCTGCATGGAAAATCTAAAACAAGAGCCGATGTAAGTTGCATAATATACTAATTGAAAAAAATAGTAGGCATGCAAACAAATTTATGTTACATGGTACAGAAGATCTTTCCAGTGTAATCCCCAAATGGTAGTTTCAGATATAAGTGCAGGTGCACTGGATGCAGAACCAACATGATATAACAAACTTAATGCTGACCAGGTTTGTCTAAAACATCAACAATATCATCAAAGAAGTGTGCTACAAAACTTGCTAGTGCAGTGACAAGTCGGAAAGGTGCGGCTAGTATCTCTCCGACGAACCAAATTACAGGGTACAAGACTGAATTGGCTGCAGTAAATAAAATGCAAATAAAAATATTAGTAAGTCATCAGAATAATAAAAAAGCAAAGGGAAAAAGAAACAAATCATTTGGGAGACTACAGTAACCATACCAATATTAAATATCGTACTGAAGATGAACCAAAATGGCCAAATGATAACCACACTGCATGATGTCTCCATCGCTACCATTGCAGCTGAACTGAGATATTCAACTGTTTCTGCACACACGTTCTATAGTAGCATGGTACATTCAAGAACCTCTAACAGTGGCCCCATAATTGGCTTTGTCAATACACTAAGAACAGACTTAGTAGCATTGAATTCTGCCTTGTAAGCTGAAGTAAAATGTACAAGAAATTGTATACCAACACCTGAGTCCAATAGCATTGAACGCTGCCTTGTATGCTGAAGCTTATTGTTTGTGAGTGACTGAAAGTATTACCATCAGAACGGAGTGTATCCAAGGCATGTGTATCTATTACACCTCAAATATAAAATTAGCTTCCATGCAAAAGAAAATTTTAGCTTAAACAAATTGTACTCTACAATACCTAATATTGTACTATTTTGAAGATCTTTGGAGCAGGTTTTTCATTCCTTGGTTGTGTGTCTAAGTGTACAAATTAATTAGATCATACCACTCAACTATAATCAAATAAATTAGTGTAATCTGTGTGGTGGGAGAGAAGTACCACTCACCAAAGCATAGGAACGGACTGGGTAATGATGTCCTTGACAACTACAAATCACAATGTCAAAGCACATCTGGGATCGCCGCATCTGCCTGATCACTAATTGAAATGTGCTCTTCGCTGCAGCATACAGTGGCCACCAGGACGCGGAGGGCTATCTTCCCTATCTATATATTGTCATAACATTCAGATATCAAAATCCTTGAATGGCATAGACATGACCTCCAAGAGAACTATTGGAAAAGTCTTACTATACTCCTTATTTATGCATGTAAGCCAACACAAACATTCACACCACGTCCAGTGATCCCTCCATCAGCTCAAAAGGCCATTCCCTATTTTTGACCTCTATTGGAAGCCCACCTCAGCCCGTCGATGCGTCGGCTGAGACTAAGCTGCTCGTCAGTGCTTCTAGATGGCGGCTCCATCTTTTTGGTGAATAGAAATCTCCGTATCCATCTTTTGGTGAATAGAAATCTCCGTCTCCGCTTCCTCCAAAAAGCTTACCGTCTACCACCTATGCTTCTGCGATGATGGTCATTGTGCTGCATCAAGGAAAATAAAATAGTTGGATAAACTTTTAGGTACCAGCAGAAGCAGATTGAACTGGAAATCTTAAACATGCCATATGAAAAACAAAGTAAATATTCAACTTCTACAAAAGACACGACTAATCTAGTAAAGTAATTTGGAATGTTGGCTTAACTAACTCTTTACCACTAATCTACAAAAGATACGAAGTAATCTAGTAAAGTATGAAAAAAGGAGAATGAATGTA
>NW_024119711.1:0-12179 GCF_003073215.2 Triticum urartu
CATCAAAAACGACATCACGTGAAATATAGATACGTCCGGTGGAAATTTCAAGGCACTTATACCCTTTATGGAGATTGCTATAACCAAGGAAGACACACTGAGTGGATTGGAATTCAAGTTTATGGTGGTTGTATGGACGCAAATTGGGGTAGCAAGCACACCCAAAAAATTTAAGATAGTTATAATCAGGTTTTTGATGATACAAGAGCTCTAATGGAGTATAATTGCCAATGACTTTGCTAGGGAGTCTATTGATAAGATAAGTGGCGGTGATAAACGCTTCATCCCAATATTTGAGAGGCATGGAAGCATGAGCTAAGAGAGAGAGGCCAACCTCAACTATGTGGCGATGTTTGCGCTCAGCAGAACCATTCTGTTGATGTGCATGAGGGCACGACACATGATGATCAATCCCAATGCTCCGGAAGAAAGAGTTGAGTTTCTCATACTCCCCTCCTCAGTCACTTTGGACTGACAAATTTTTTCTATCAAATTGTCTTTCACAAGTTTCTGGAATTCTTGAAAGATAGAAAAAACTTCAGGTTTATAATTGAGCAAATAAATCCAAGTAAACTTGCTGTAATCATCAATGAAACTCACATAATATTTTTTTCCTCCAAAAGAATCTCGGGCATGGCCCCACACATCACTGAAAATAAGCTCTAAAGGAGCATGAGAGACACTATGAGACTTAGGATACGGAAGCTGATGGCTCTTGGCACATTGACAAGCTTTACAAACATACTCACTAATGGAACTATGGGACAAAGGAAGATTGTCCTTATTAACTACTTGTTTCACTATGACTGAAGATGGGTGTCCAAATCGTTGATGCCACCTTTCCAAGGAGGGTTTGATGACGGAGTAGACTTGACGACGCCGGCGACTAAGTGCTCCGGATGTGATTGGGTAGAGACCCCCAATGCATCTACCGTGATGGAGAAGTTCCCTCGTTGCCCGATCCTTGATGAAAAAATAACGAGGGTGAGTTTCAAAAACGACATTATTATCGGTGGCTAGACGAGACATGGATGCAAGATTTTTATCAGCTTGTGGGACAAGAAGAACATCCTTAAGAACGAGATCACGTTTAAGACTAGGGGAATTAATTGAAGCTTGACCAATGTGGCAAATGTCCATACCTCCTCTGCTTGCAGTAGGGATCTGATCAGCGCCGTGGTACCTCTCACGAAGAGCAAGTTGCTCTAGTTCATTGGTGACATGGTCGGTGGCACCGGAATCAACGTACCAAACGACATCTCCTCCTTGTTCGCGCATGGCAGCAGCAACATGGCGAGTGTCAGGGACAAAATTCTCGTCGAAGTGACGCCAACAATCCATGACCTCATGGCCAGATTTCTTGCAGAGCTGGCAACGGGGGCGAGGACGCGAGGCGGGAGGCCGGCGACTATTGTTGGAGTTGAAGCCGTCGCCGCTGCTGGTGGAGTTGTTGTAGCCGCCCCCGTTGGTGTAGCCGTAGCTCCCACCAGAGCGAGCGTCGTCGCCTTGAGGAGTGCCGCATCCGCGGCCACCGCCGCGGTTCTGCCCTGGTGACCGCGCCCACGGCCGCGGCCATGAGCAGCAAAGTTGACAGATGACTGCCGAAGGTCGCCGCCATGAAGGAGGGTGAGGCGGGCATCGAAGCTCAGCAGCTGATTGTACAGCTCCTGGACGGTGATGGGTTCCACCCGAGCGGCAAGGGTAGACACGACCGGATTGTACTCCATGTCCAAGCCAACGAGGATCTTGGAGACGATTTCCGGATCGGAGAGGGCCGCGGCAGTGCACACGACTTCATCGGTGAGGCTTTTGATCCTGCCAAGATATTCAGCCATGGTCATGTTACCTTTTTTTAGGTTAGTGAGCTTGATGCGGGTGTTGATGGCTTGGGCTTGGCTCTGAGCGGCGAACATGGCATGGATGGCGCTCCAGACTTCGGTCGGCGTCTGTAACGTCGCGACCTGTGCAAGAATATCGCGGGAGAGAGATCCCATCAAATACCCTTGAAGCTGCTGCTATTGTGCGTACCAGAGAGATCGAGCATAGTTGAAGACTTGTTCTTCCTTGCCGTCCTTGGTAACGGTGAGGGTGGCCGGCGGTGGCGGGCTCTTCCTGTCGAGGTGGTGTTCCATCTGGGCGCCTTTAATCTGAGGTAGCACAATGGCCTTCCATAAGAGGAAGTTTCCCCTCGTGAGCTTCTCCTGTGGTGGCGATCCAAGAGACCCCGCGGTGGTGCTGGACGAGGACGGTGCGAAGGCGGAGGACAACGAGGTGGTGAGCGCGCCCGAGGTGCCGGACAGCGATGCAGCGGCGGTGGTGGACATGATCTCAGTCGAGGGAGGAGGCTTGATGCGATTTTTGGGAGGTAGCTAGATGCGATCTTTGATCTATGAGGAAGAGGCTCTGACTACCATGTAAAATAGGTTGGAAGCGTTGAACCCTTTGTCTCGGGCCGCATTGATATATAGGTATATATATATAGGTAAATTGTTTGGGGCACCTAGGCCCATTATGGAAAGTGGTTTTTATTAGTGCATGACATGCAATTCATGAAATAATAGCTTTCCATTTTTCATTTGCATGCACTACTAGCCTTCATGGTCAATGATTGCTTTCCAACAAATCAATTAGGTTGATTTACTAGCAATAATTCATTTCCAAACATTATGTCTAATGAAAATATGAACATATGCAGGCTATTATACACATACGCACGCTATTATATCTAATGAAAAGATGAACAGACCATAAATATTAAACTTAATGAAAAATATACATAGACCCATAGTATTATATGTACTAAGAATATACACATACCGGAGGTATTATACCAAATAATTTTTTTTGGAAATACCTGGGCTATCACAAATTCCTATTAACTGACGTAATGAATATCCCCAGAAATATCATGAGTATGTAGATCCCCCGACATATCTTGAGAATGTACATAGATCTGATATGTACATATACCTAAATAGTCTACGTACTCCAAATCACTGATACATGCCTGAGTTATCAAATACCTACTTACGATACGCAATGTATGTACCCAAAAATATTACGAGTATGTAGATACCTCAAAATAAATTTGACATGTATGTCGTAAAAATTTGTCCTAGGTATCATATTCATAATTTATATACTCAAATTAAATATGATATCCCCAAGATGATAATAAATATGATGTACCAAAGAAATGATATACCCGCAATATCATTTTTGGAAATATATATACTCCGAATTTGTCCTAGGTATAATTTTCATAATTTATATACCCAAATTAAATATGATATACCCAAAATAAATATAATACACCTCGAATATGATATACCCCAAGATGGTATACCCATATAAATATAATATACCCAAAAGTAAATATGATATACCCCCAAAATGATAATTAAAGTATGAAACACATAATTTATATACCCAAAATAAATATACTCGATTGTGGCACATTCGAAATTTTGTGAGTATAGACCATCGTTCCAATATTCTCAAGTACCCGCAAAAAAGTCACATACCCATGAAATTAGCACGTGCATACATACCGTATCCACAGAAAGGAGTACGGTTGTATGTATATACGTTCAAACGAGTTCCATTCTTTGTACAAGGAAATAAATGAAGAGAATCAATTACATTTATCACAGCGCGTGATATTAATGCACCTAAATCATACATTTATTGGCACTTAACAATTACGTCCATAAGCATATATGGAAGGTGTCTAATATCCATATCTGTTGGAACAATCTAAGATCCAATGGTTACGAGGTAAGGAGCCTGGGCACCTAGGTGTCCCATATGGTCGTCCTATATATATAATGGTCTTGGCGTACAAGTTGCAATCTATGAGAGATCGAGAGATCGAGAGGTTACAGAAGATACGGGAGAGAAGAAGAGATAGAGAGAGAACACAAGTTAAACAGAGTCCTATCTCTATACAGTTTGAATTCTAACAGCATGGACCCCCAATGGTGGACAGCGACGTTGAATGGGAACACCAGATCTAGATTAGGGAAAGTCATCGAAAACAATCGTCTCGCCAGGATCACATGTCTTCGGATACGACTCACCATCATCAACAAGCCAAAGAAATGTTTATCGACTACATACGACACACCAGCAGCAACAAAAGCCAATGCCTGCTTTAAGGGCTGCCAGACAAATCCAGGTTATGTAAGCTTTGATGATGTGATCACCTCCAAGGAACTTAGGGAGGGCAGCAGCCATCGATCTGATGCAAGAAGAAGGGAATAACTCGTGAGGTTGTACATATGCGAGTGCCGGCAACCCTTCTGCGATCAAGCATGACCTCTTGGCGGAGTTTGTGTGCCTAACTTCAATCTCCCTGTTCAAGTGCATGGTAGGGGGAGACGAGTTTTTTTTTTCTGGTGCTTGTGCCAGATGAGCACTTTGCAAGGCGGCCGCTGTGCTACCGGGAGCCCACGCGGTCGATGTGTGTGGCGGCGGTAATGGTGCGTGCTGCCGACGGGTAGGTCAGTGATGGTACGACATCTAGCATTCCTATTTGTGAAGTACTCTATCCGTTTCAAAAATAATTGAAGTTTCATATTTGTCCTAGGTCAAACTTTGCTTGGTTTGACCAAGTATATACTCCACAAAAGTACATCAACATCTAGTACATCAAATTTACTTTATTATTAGATTCATTAATATATAGTATTTCATATTGTACTAGATCTTAGCAGATATTTTTATAGATTTGATCAGACTTAAAAAAGTTTGATGCCAGAAGATAATCCTAGAACTTCAATTATTTTTGGTACCAGGAAAGATGTTTGTAATTTAGAGGCATTTGCCTCCGATTAATGCTGCTAGTTGTAAGGAAAACACTTGTTTTCCACTGACAGATATAACGACAATTTAAACCGCGTCCGCTGCGCGACAAGTGCCCCTGCGGCCACCGCTTCGCTCTAACTTTATCTCTTCGAGACGTTTATTCTCCATAGATTTCTCCCTCTTCGTCTTTTTCCCCTCATCACTCGTACATCTAGCTCGCCTCATCTCTCGTTCGTCTAGCTCGAGAGGGGATGGCTCCCATGGCGACGCGACCACCTGCTGGATCCCAAACCGAAGGGCACACAGCCACTAGCTCTCTCTGAAACGTCTCCGCCGCACCGCGACCTCGCCATGGGGGCACCACCTTTGCTGCGAACAAGGCTGACGCCGGCCACCTCACGCGCCATTGTCGCGGTGCTGCAATCTGGCGGTTGAATCAGCACCATTGCTGCAAAAGGGGGAGGCATACGCAGCTAGCAGGAGGGTGCCGGAGGCAGGGGTAACCACTCAAGACGAAGGGGAACGGGCGCCGCTCTGCTTGTCGATGGTGCTACAGCGTATCACGGGGAGGCAGGGGGGTGCTGCTGCATCGCAGCACGGGAGGGCCGGAGGGGCGCGCCGCTCATAACCTGTGCTGCAACGCAGCACGCGAAGGCTGGCCGAAGGGGGGCCGCTCATCATCATTGCTGCAACGCAGCATGGGAAGGCCGGAGGGGGCGCCGCTCGTCGCCGAGAGCCGTCCATGCCGAGTTGGAGCTTTGTCGCCGCGCGGTGCTGCAATGGACCTTCGCCGGATGCCCACCGGTGTTGCATTGGAGCTTTGCCGTGCCGCGCGGTGCTGTCATGGAGTTTCAATGGAGCTTCGCTGGGTGCCGTCGGTGTTGCTTTGGTGCCCTGCCACGCTCAGTGCTGCCATGGAGCAACAGCGGTGGCTCCCGGTGCCGCGAGGAAGCAGTCACCGTGGGCTACTCGCCTCTCGGAGCTGCGATGCAGCACTCGGTGTTGGATTGGAGCGCTCGCCGGTGATGCCGATGATGCGAGGTCGCCAGAGAGAGTGCCACGGTGGGTTATGCATCATTGTTGTTTGCTGCAGAGAGAGCCAATGTGTGGATTGGCGAGCACGAAGGATGCAAGACAGAGGAGAAAGACAATGGGATTGCGCTGCTGAAAGGAAGTGTGCACGTGCTTCAGCGCCAAGACGGTTTACAAATCTTGTCCATCGTCTACGCGTAATAGCGCCCTGGTTGTAAACACACGCGTGCCCCTAAAAGAAAAAGTGGTACACACGCGTGGCTCCAATCCCACCAACAAGTCCACGTCCACCCCTAAAAAACAAGTCCACGTCGTCTTTTTCCTGCACAAAAAAAAAGCAAGTCCCGTTGGTTTACTGTCGTACGCTCTCCAGATATGTGTCTCGCCGTGATCAAAGCAGTAACGTTCGGACACATACGGAATTCCATCACGGCACAACACGATTTTTTTTACCATCAAATGTTAACGTACATAGAATAGTATCAGTCATATCTCATGTAATTATAATGGAGATATTACGTAGCAATTGTAATCTGCTGTGTATGGTAGTCTATAATCTGATTAGTATCAGATTGATTGTATCCTTGTTGTACAAGGTCTATCAGATTAAATAGAGGTGCAGCCCATGGGGCAATTCACGGCAAACATATTGTTGTCTAACGTGGTATCAGAGCCTCGATCCCATCTCTCCATGACATGGCTGACACCACCTCCGGCACACTCGTCACCACCACCGCCGGCCCGCTCGTCTCCGGCCACACCTCTACCATGTCGTCGCTCGCCGGCCTCATCACCGTCCGGCTCACCCGCGCCAACTTCCTGCTATGGAAGGCGCAAGCTGTACCAAACCTCACCGGCGCCGGCCTGTTCGGCTACCTCGACGGCTCCGTCCCAGCGTCGCCGAAGACGATCACCGAGGGCACCGGTGATGCTGTGCGCTCCGTGCCCAACCCTGAGTACGAGCCATGGAGGACGACCGACCAGGCCGTGCTCGGCGCGCTCCTGTCCTCCATGACGGAGGAAGTGCTCGCCCAGATGACGCGAGCGACCTCCGCGGCGGCCGTTTGGACTGCCCTCGGTGCTATGTTCGCTGCCCAGAATCGGGCCAGTGTGCGCCAACTCCGTATGCAGCTGTTGCAGACGAAGAAGAAGGACATGTCGGCGGCAGAATTCTTCCACAAGATGACAGGCTATGCCAACGCACTGGCCACCGTCGGCGAGGTACTGTCCGATGACGAGATCATCGGGCACATAATCGGTGGGCTGGGTCAGGAATATGACCCCCTCATGACTGCGCTCTCCATCTTCATAGGAGAAGTAAGCCTCTACGATTTTTATGCCTACCTTCTCAGCTTCGAGGCGCGTCAGGAGCAGCATGCCGCGAACAGCAGTGACTTCTCTTCATCAGCCAACAACGTCGTGCGCCACGGCAATGGCTCCGGTTCCCGCGACGGCAACCGGAACAGCAATGGTGGCCATGGTGGCCTTGGAAACAGGAGTGGTGGCAATGGTGGCCGCGATGATTCCAATGGCAACCGTGGCAACAACGGTGGCCGGCACAACGGCGGCGGCGGCAGAAACCGTCGTCCTCCAAGGTGCCAAATATGCCGCGACGAGGGGCACTACGCCACCGATTGTCGCGATCGCTACAATGAACGCAGCGGCAACATGGCTACATACGGCCACCGCGACAAGAATTGGTACCTCGACACCGGTGCCACTGACCACCTCACCAGCGACCTCGACCACTTGACGGTGCACGAGCGCTATGGTGGAAAGGATCAAGTTCAAGTTGCAAATGGTGCAGGTTTGGAAATTTCTCATATTGGTCATACTAAACTTGCTGGCTCTAGTGATCCCATCCACCTTAAAAATGTTCTGCACGTCCCTGAAATTCACAAACATCTTCTATCTGTTTATCGTCTTGTTTCGGATAACCAAGTGTTTGTGGAATTTCACCGTTTTTTCTTTTGTGTGAAGGAGAAAATCACGAGGAGGGTCCTTCTTCTCGGTAGAAGTCGCAATGGCCTCTACCCCATCTCATATGGTCGGCCGTCGTCGTCATCATCACGTCGAGCTCTCTCCGGAGTTCATTCTTCATCGAGTCAGTGGCATCATCGTTTGGGTCACCCATCAAATAATGTAGTTGAGTCTGTCGTTCGGTCAAATAAACTCCCTTGTTCGTCGAGTCATGATACTTTCGTTTGTGACGCATGTCAACGCGTCAAAAGTCATCAATTACCTTACAATAATTCATCCCGTGTTTCTTCGAAACCACTTGAGCTTATTCATACCGATGTGTGGGGTCCTCTCGCCTCCTCTGGAGGTTTTAAGTTTTATGTTAGCTTTGTTGATGACTTTAGCCGTTTTACGTGGATTTATCTTCTTAAACATAAATCTGATGTCGAACAAGTTTTCTATAATTTTCAGGCCCATGTCGAACGACTTCTCAATGCAAAAATCCGTGGCCCATGTCGAACGACTCCTCAATGCAAAAATTCGTGGGGTCAATTTTGTTAGGGGGGGGGGGGGTTTAATACCACCGCTTGCATAAATTTTTTCAGCGTGTCGGTATTTCTCATCGCATATCCTGTCCACATACATCCCAACAAAATTGTATAGCTGAACGGAAGCACCGGCACTTGGTTGAAACCGGGCTTGCTCTCCTCGCTCACTCCAATCTTCCTTTGTGTTATTGGGATGAAGCTTTTCTTACCGCATGTTATTTGATTAACCGCATGCCCAGCCGGACCCTTCAAAATATGCCACCACTCACACGTCTTCTTCACATCACGCCCGATTACTCTTTTCTTCGTATATTTAGATGTGCGTGTTGACCTAGTCTTCGTAAATACAACTCCTGAAAACTTGAGTTCCGCTCCAAGATGTGTGTTTTTCTCGGATATTAGTCCGTTCCATAAAGGTTATAAGTGTCTTGACAAGTCCACTGGTCGCATCTATATCTCCCGCGATGTCGTCTTCGATGAAAATGTTTTTCCCTTTGCGACTAGTGCGTGTCCCGACTTGTCTCGCTTAAATCCTCCTGTATCGTTTCCTTCCAATGAGCCAGTAGTTCAGGATGCTAATGTGAGAAACTACAACTTGTCGTTTTTGTTTCCTGACTTGTGTCCTGCAGATACAGAGGAACGACATGTATCTACGAGCGCTGTCCAGGGCCATAGCGCCGTGCATGCTACACCGCCATGCACCCAGCCATCATGTGCCACACGTCCAGCAGCAGGCCCCGGCTGTGGTGCTTCTCCATCAGGTGGGCCGACTCCGGCCTCTACCATGTCTACGCCATGTACTGACCAGATAGACGAGCCGGCGTCACCAGCAGCGTGTACATCGCCTGCACTTGACGCCTCTGCGCGCGTCGATGCCGGAGCATCACCACCATCCTCGCCAATGGCCTCTCGGACGAGTGCCTCTGCATCACCACCGGCCTCGCCGTCGGTCTCTCCGGCGGCCGCTCCTCCATCACCTCCTGCCTTGCAGCCGGCTCGGTCTGCGGCTCCCCCCGTTGAGCGGACACGCATGCGTCTTCAGAACAACATACAACGCCCGAAAATCCCCACTGATGGCACTGATCCGGTACAACCCGTATCGTCGTGGTTTCAGTGCTGTTGTGGCCGCTCCAGCTACGTACCGACAGGCGCTCGTTGATCCTGTATGGAAAGCCGCTATGCAAGAGGAGTTTTCGGCCCTTCAGCACACCGCCACGTGGTTGCTTGTTCCACGTCCTTCCGCAACAACATTGTCAGCTGCAAGTGGATTTTCAAAGTCAAGCAACATTCTGATGGCTCTCTTGACAAGTACAAAGCCCGCCTGGTCGCTCGCGGGTTCACTCAGCAGTACGGTGTTGACTATCTCGACACGTTTAGTCCAGTTGTGAAACCAGCTACTGTTCGCCTTGTGCTCTCACTCGCTGTTTCGCAGGGTTGGTGTTTGCGACAACTTGATGTGAGCAATGCATTCCTCCATGGTCTTCTTGATGAGGAGGTGTATATGCAACAGCCACCGGCCTTTGAGGATCCTCGCTACCCTTATCATGTGTGCAAGCTTCGGAAGTCAATCTATGGGTTGAAACAGTCTCCCCGAGCTTGGTATTCCCGCCTCAGTGATCGACTACATCAACTTGGTTTTCAGTCCTCTAAGGCTGACACTTCCCTCTTCATTTTTCGGAAAGGGGGTGTGGTCATTTACATGCTTGTCTATGTTGATGATATTGTCATTGCTAGCTCCTGTTCTAAAGCGGTGGATCGACTGCTTCGCACTCTTGGCGGGTCTTTTCCTATCAAGGATCTAGGTCGTCTCGCTTACTTCCTTGGGATTGAAGCCACCTAAAATTCAGGGGGAATGGTGCTCTCTCAGCGTAAGTATGCCGATGAGCTACTTCACCGTGCACATATGGAGAATTGCAAGGCGGTTTCTACTCCCATGTCCGTCACTGATAAGTTGGCAGCAGCTCTTGGCACTCCTCTCAATGGTGATGACGCCTTCAGCTATCGCAGTATTGTCGGAGGGTTGTAGTATCTCACGCTTACCCGCCCAGATATTTCTTTTGCTGTAAACAAAGTGTGCCAATATCTGTCCAAACCCACTGATGTGCATTGGGAGGCTGTCAAGCGCATACTAAGATATGTTAAAGGTACTGTGGCTACTGGTCTCCAGATTCGTTTTCACTTCTGAGTGTTTTCACTGATGCTGACTAGGCGGGATGTGCCGATGACAGACGCTCCACAGGTGGTTTTGTGGTCTTCCTAGGACCCAATCTGATTTCTTGGAGTGCTAGAAAACAGCCAACAGTTTCACGATCTAGTACTGAGGCGGAGTACAAGGCCCTTGCAAATGGTGCAGCTGAAGTCACATGGGTGCAGTCTGTGCTTAGAGACCTGGGAGTACCTCTGCCGCGACCACAAGGTTTTATGGTGTGATAATTTAGGTGCCACATACTTAACTGCAAATCCAGTGTTCCATGCAAGGACGAAGCATATTGAGGTGGATTTCCACTTCGTCAGAGAAACAATGGCACAAGGAGCATTGAATGTACGTTTTGTCTCTTCTGGTGATCAAGTAGCAGACGCCTTCACTAAACCTGCTACAAAGATCATGCTGGAGAAATTACGACACAATCTCAACCTTGTGGCCGGTTGAGATTGAGGGGGAATGTTAACGTACATGGAATAGTATCAGTCATATCTCATACGTATATGATGGAGATATTATGTAGCAATTGTAATCTGCTGTGTATGGTAGTCTACGATCTGATTAGTATCAGATTGATTGTATCCTTGTTGTACAAGGTCTATCAGATTAAATAGAGGTGCAGCCCATGGGGCAATTCACGGCAAACATATTGTTGTTCACTGATAAGTTGGCAGCAGCTCTTGGCACTCCTCTCAATGGTGATGACGCCTTCAGCTATCGCAGTATTGTCGGAGGGTTGCAGTATCTCACGCTTACCCGCCCAGATATTTCTTTTGCTGTAAACAAAGTGTGCCAATATCTGTCCAAACCCACTGATGTGCATTGGGAGGCTGTCAAGCGCATACTAAGATATGTTAAAGGTACTGTGGCTACTGGTCTCCAGATTCGTCAATCACACTCCACACTTCTGAGTGTTTTCACTGATGCTGACTGGGCGGGATGTGCCGATGACAGACGCTCCACAGGTGGTTTTGTGGTCTTCCTAGGACCCAATCTGATTTCTTGGAGTGCTAGAAAACAGCCAACAGTGTCACGATCTAGTACCGAGGCGGAGTACAAGGCCCTTGCAAATGGTGCAGCTGAAGTCACATGGGTGCAGTCTGTGCTTAGAGACCTGGGAGTACCTCTGCCGCGACCACCAGTTTTATGGTGTGATAATTTAGGTGCCACATACTTAACTGCAAATCCAGTGTTCCATGCAAGGACGAAGCATATTGAGGTGGATTTCCACTTCGTGAAAGAAAAGGTGGCACAAGGAGCATTGAATGTACGTTTTGTGTCTTCTGGTGATCAAGTAGCAGATGCCTTCACTAAACCTGCTACAAAGATCATGCTGGAGAAATTACGACACAATCTCAACCTTGTGGCCGGTTGAGATTGAGGGGGAATGTTAACGTACAGAGAATAGTATCAGTTGGAGATATTACGTAGCAATTGTAATCTGCTGTGTATGGTAGTCTATGATCTGATTAGTATCAGATTGATTGTATCTTGTTGTACAAGGTCTATCATATTAAATAGAGGTGCAGCCCATGGGGCAATTCACGGCAAACATATTGTTGTCTAACGTCAAATACAGACGCAAGCGAGTCCTCCTCCCCCCCTGCCGGCAGCCTCCCTCGGCCATCCTC
>NW_024119712.1:0-8017 GCF_003073215.2 Triticum urartu
TGCCTCTTCAGATCCTCGAACGCTTTATCAGCTGCCTCGCTCCAGACAAAGTTATATGTTTTCTTGAGCATCTGATATAAGGGGATGGCCTTCTCTCCAAGGCGACTGATAAACCGGCTAAAGGCTGTAATCCGGCCGGCCGGACATTGAACATCGTTGATACACACCGGTTTAGCCAAGGATGCAATTGCTGCAATTTTTTCCGGATTAGCCTCAATGCCTCTGTTTGACACCAGAAAACCCAAGATCTTGCCTGCCGGGACACCAAAGACACACTTCTCCGGATTGAGCATCATCTTGTAAACACGGATATTGTCAAAGGTTTCTCTCAAATCATCTATCAATGTCTCCTCCTTTCTGGACTTTACCACAATAACATCCACATATGCATGAACATTGCGCCCAATTTGCTTATGAAGGCAATTCTGAACACATCGCTGGTAAGTTGCCTGGGCACTCTTGAGTCCAAAAGGCATGGAAACATAGTAGAAGGCTCCAAAGGGAGTTATGAAAGCTGTCTTTTCCTGGTCCTTAACTGCCATCTTGATCTGATGATAACCAGAATACGCATCCAGAAAACACAAACGGTCACAACCTGCCGTTGCCTAAATTATCTGATTAATGCGAGGGAGGGCAAAGGGGTCTGCAGGGCAAGCTTTGTTTAAATCTGTGTAATCCACACACATATGCCAAGTGCCGTTTTTCTTAAGAACCAGCACCGGATTAGCCAACCACTCTGGATGGAAGACCTCTATAATAAACCCCGCGGCCAACAGACGGGCTACCTCTTCACCAATAGCCTTACGCCTTTCTTCATAGAAGCGGCGGAGAAACTGCCGGACCGGTTTAAACTTAGGATCAATGTTAATTGTGTGCTCAGCGAGTTCCCTCGGTACACTTGGCATGTCAGAAGGTTTCCATGCAAAGATGTCCCGATTCTCATGGATGAACTCGATGAGCGCGCTTTCCTATTTGGGATCTAGGTTAGCGCTGATGCTGAACTGTTTGGATGAATCGCCAGGAACAAAGTCAACCATCTTAGTATCTGTGGCCGATTTAAACTTCAATGTCGGATCGTGTTCCGTAGTTGGCTTTTTCAAAGAAGTCATGTCTGCCGGATCAACATGCTCCTTATAGAATTTTAGCTCCTGCGTGGCACAAACCGACTCAGCATAAGCCGCATCACCTTCCTCACATTCCAAAGCGATCTTTCTGTTTCCATGTACTGTGATAGTCCCCTTATGACCTGGCATTTTAAGCTGTAAATAAACATAACATGGCCTTGCCATGAATTTAGCATAAGCCGGCCGTCCAAACAAGGCGTGGTACGGACTTTTGATTTTTACCACCTCAAACATCAATGTTTCTGACCTTGAATCATAATCATCTCCAAAAGCCACCTCTGAAGCTATCTTGCCAACAGGATATGCAGACTTACCAGGCACCACACCATGAAAAACGGTATTTGACGGTTTAAGATTCTTATCTGTGAACCCCATATGACGGAATGTGTCATAATACAGAATGTTGATACTGCTTCCGCCATCCATGAGCACTTTAGTAAACTTGTATCCCCCGACTTGCGGGGCTACCACCAGGGCCAAGTGACCCGGATTATCAACCATAGGTGGGTGATCCTCCCTACTCCACAAAATGGGTTGCTCAGGCAAGCGTAAATACCGAGGCACTGCCGGTTCAACAGAGTTTACTGCCCTTTTGTGAAGTGTCTGGTCATGCTTACACAAACTAGTGGTGAAAACATGATATTGCCCGCTATTTAGCTGCTTGGGGTTGCTCTAGTAACCCGACTGCTGCTGTTGCTGCTGATTCCCACTAGTAGAAAAGGGGGCAAAGGTCCAGGCTGGGTCAGCCCATTAGTCCCGGTTCAGTCCAGAACCGGGACCAATGGGGGCATTGGACCCGGTTCGTGAGCCCGGGGGCCGACTGGACCACGTGGGCCATTGGTCCCGGTTCGTCTGGACCTTTTGGCACAAGGTGTTCGATGGAATGCCCGAGCCACACTACTTAAGCTTTCTCCTCTCCAAGCTCGACCTTCAAGCTCCATTTTCCTCAATATTTGTCTAGGTTTAGCGGTCCGTCACGCCCCGTCCCCGTCTTCACCGCCGTCGATCATCCGCGCTGATCTCATCACCGACACCACCGTGGTGAGCCTCTTGTTCTTATCTTCTTTCTGAAAGGAAAAAATATTCTTACTTGTATGTTTACATAGATACTTGTATTATTTTCTTACTTTTATTATTGCATCTTATATAGTGCGATGGTTTTGGTATCCGCCCCCGTCGGCCCTCGTCCTGTCTATGATTCGGATGTGGTATATATATTATCTTTATAACTATTGGTTCATTTATTGTTTATGAAAATTATGCCGACCAACGTGACATAGATTTTATTTATGTAGGATGTATGTGAATCGGAAATTCCAACCGACCCTATTGTCGAGAGGTTAAATTTAGTCGAAGAAGAAAACAATTTGTTGAAGGAAAAAATAAAAAAATTGAGGAGGAGAAGATGATATTGGAGTTGCATGTTGCGGATGTCGTCGATGATCACAAGATCAAGATGGATGCAATGCGCTTGAAGATTAGAAAGATTAGAAAATATGCACGGGCTAGTCAGTAAGTGTTATGCTTTCTATTTTGGCATAAATAGTATCTATCATGAAAGGAAAGAGGTGGAACACCCATCCATCCACTACAACCTGAAGCACATGAAGGGTGTTTCCAATTTTTGTAATTAGTTCAATTCTAAGTGACAAAATATGATTCGAAGAATGTCTTCTAACTCTTTGGCTTTTATTTTATTTTGCTTCCAGTAACCTTGCTACTCTGTATATCAATATGTGACCGACAAAATAATTACAATTTCTTTTTGCTATGTTTATCTTTTTACATTGTCAAAGTCATTACATACTTTAGAAATTTGAAGCAAGTGAATATATAGACCGAAAGGAGAGAAGATTGATTGGAAATCATTGATTTTAGGTTTGTAGAAACTACTTGCTCGATCCATTACACTGTTTCCCGTTGGACCATAGAAGCATGATATATGACATTCATGCATTTCTAAGAGTATATAATAACCGTGTCAGATAATTACGTGGATAAGCTTAATGATTTTACACATTTAATTAGAAATGAATTTATTATATCCAAATTATTATTTAGCTACATTACAAGTGTAAAAGTAAGGTTACTTTCAACGGGAAGAGTTAGATGAACTGGTAGTAGCAAAACAAAACATTAGATTCTTGATTGTGTTTGGTGAACTTATTTAACTTTTATTATGTCTAAAGGTAATCATGAGTTAGAACGATAAATAGGTTTGTGTTGTTGGTAGTTGGGTGTTATGTCATCTTACCGTTAACGGATTTATTGTAGAAAAGTCAGCTACTTATTGGTAAGAGAGAATGCCAACTACTTGTCAGCATAGAACAATATATATGAAATATAACATTGTTCTTGTTGCTACACACTCTATTTAGTACACAAAAAAAGGTATTTCATACGATATTTGCGTAATATTTTCAGAGGTGTACCAGAAAACCAAATACTGCTTGTCGATGAATATGATCTCTAAGTGCGTTTATAACTTTATATAGGCTCAAAGTGCTTTCTTTCGTATAACCATCTGACCTAAAGAGCGCCATGGTGTTGATGGTCATCCTCGTCGATACCCTTTGATTGCAGCCCTTTGGTTCATGATGTGTGAACATTTGCTATGCTATTTTTTTTCCTCAAAGATAATTTCACATACATGATTAGCTTCGTTCTTACGTACTATTACAGTAGTGGTGTGGCATCCTTCCAACCCCTAAGCATCAATGAAGAATGTGTCCTTGACATTATTGTGCAGCAGCAAAACACAACGCGTGTCAGGTCAACAGATGAAGGACTTCAATTCTGTCACAAGCACTGACAGAAAACTGGGAAATGATGGATCAACCCTCAACAGAAAAAGGAAATTATAGATCAATCAATGGATAAAAACATTGGTGTCAACGGATGGTAGTACATACCATGATGTGTTTGTGTCGAGACCACAGATTAAAGGCCTACTACTCACGGAGCTAATTTTGGGTTATCTTTAAGTTGATTGTATTGTTGCCTAGCCTCCAAAGATCACCGCGGCAATGTGGTTCAACCGTTCGGTCCCTGCATGTTGAAAGATTTCTTTATAACCCAAGTGAATACACACTTGACGTAATGTATTTAAGTTAAAACGGGAAATTGCTCACGTGCTTTGACAATATTACAATATTCACCAATTTTTCATCTGTATGTGTACTAATTGGATCTCTTCCAACCCTAATTTATTTGGTAACATGGCTTACTCTAAAAACTCTTATTTTACTTTTCATCACAACAATACTATATTTCTCCTTTTATTAATAGTGCGACTAAAAACTTCGTGTGCTTTCCAACTCCATTATCTACTACTCATCAGTCACATTATTATATGATGATATTTGGCGGAAACCCTGGATGGCTCCTTTCAGCTCGGCTAAAAAATACAGAAAAAGTGTTTTTTAGGTTCAATAAAAACTGTATATTTAAATGTGTACTTCCTAACTTTAAAGTTTAATTTATTTTGTATGTTACACTGAAAGACTATAAAAATATTTTTTGATCCTAAATATATACGTAATAGGCATTTACATATAGAACTTTTTTTCTGGATTTTCGAAAACTTTAGAGGGATTTGATTTTTCTTTTTTGGATTTTTTTGCATATTTGAAGATTGGGATCAAAATGTTTGCACTCTCGATAGAAATCAACCACACAATAATCGTGGAAAGAAACTAACAAAGAGAAAGAACGGATGTACAATGGTACTATTGTTTAAAAAAAATAGCAGTCTAAGGCACTATATGTGTAAAATACATAGGCATGAGTCATGCATGCATGTAAAACGTAATCAGTTTCATCCATAAACAGCTAGAGAGATAAAACTGTACATATATTAAAAAGCAGCGAGTACCTTTCGAGAGTATGAGCCACATATGATATTATCTCTGGACAAAAGGATGTTGTTGCTACTATTCTTTCTCCAGCAATAGGACATTAACCCTGGCAGCAGTCCACCAAAAAGTATGGCTTGTCTCCGGCTGCCATGTGTGCTCGCATGTGTGCTTTGCATCTGTTCAACTATTGAAGAGAGAGCAACCTAGGTATCATGGAAGGGCCAGGATGAGGAACTGATGGAACCTAGCTCTTACAGTCCTGCCAAAGCGCAACTATGCATCTTGCAGTGCGCTAGCACATGATGACCACGGGTCTTCATGTACGCAGAGGAACGTACATCATTCCACATAGAATAAGTGATAAATTATCAGGGGCAAAAAATAATCAAATAATGTTTCTGAAGCACTCAATTTTTTTTTCATGTACGTCAGTGCACTGATGGCAAATTATGTACAGATAACAACATATAAAATAATTAAACAAACCTCCAATGTCTCGATAGAAGCAACTCGAACCCCCAACTCAAAGGTGAGTACTTCAGTTATTCTTCCCGAGCTATTTAAGGAAGACCCTAGTGTATTCTGAATTCTGAATCCCGCTATGCTAATACACAGGGTCTCGGATGCTAATTAATAACAGTCTGCACTATTTCATACTATTCATACTTCTCCGTAATAAGAAAATAAAGCAGACAAAGCCCAAGCGTGATGGTATCGATTTTAATTTACATGATAGAGAATTAGCATATAAAATTCACAGGACATGATATACCTATCAATTTTCACACCTGACTTGACTTGGACACATACGTTGAAGCATCTCAAAATCCCGCCTACACGTGCGCCGCAACACCGCGCAGTTAATAATTTCGGGGCCAGTAGATGTTGCCTTCTGTGCTGAAGAATCGCTAGCGCCACCAAATCAACAGGTATATGTGCAGTGGTTCCATCTCAGAATCCGTCAGAAAAAACTCAAGAAGATTATCAGGTAAAGAGAGAAAGGAGCCAGATGGGAGTTATATACAGAGAAAAACAAAGCTGACTGTCACAAAGAGGTTGATCCATTATTCCGGCTAGATGTGCTAGCATTGTACGTAAGTACACATAACGGATAGATTTCTTGCTGCCGCCGACACTGCCAGTGTTATGTAGATCAAACCTGTTTGATAACATCAATTACTTTACCTGTCGGCACCTCGGGAGTGAAGACAGGCTAGGTAAATATAGCCCTGCAGGCTCAATGGCATGTCTTACCTCGTTACAAACGCCGCTCTCAATGAAGTCGCTGCTACTGATTTCGTTGAAGAAGACATGCTGACATACTTTTTGATCTTGTAGAGCGTCATTAGGATAATCACCATCAGCATAACCAATTTCCTATCAAAATCGGTTTCCTTCACCACAGCGACCTACACAGCAGCATATGCCCAACGCAAATTCTTCCTCCCCCATCCAATCCGCCCCGACCTCCTTCGCCGATCTTCCTATCCTCATGCGGTGAGGAGCAACATCAACAACAATAGCATCGTCTACCCAATCCTCTCCGCAATCTCGTCTTCCTCTAATATCCTCTGCCCCGACCTCCTTCGTCGATCTTCCTCATTGAAGGGGAGAAGCAGGAACACACACACTGTTCTCCGATCTATCCATGGAGGACTCCAGCCATGCGAGGAACAGCAAGCCATCGGTCGCGTATTGCCTCCGCAACGCCATGGTCCTTGTGAGGATCGTCATGCCGCTGTCCTTCTCTACCTCCTCTAGATGTCAACGGAGTTTCTTTACGTGAGGATTCCTTGGAGAAGGATTGGTTGTGTAGGAGTAGTACCATAGCTAGATTGTTTTTTTCTTGAGGGAAAAGCTAGATTGGTTTTTTTACAGGTACGCTAGATTGGTTTTTACAGATGCGCTATGGTTTTTTTTTTGTTAGACTGCAAGGATTATATGAGTGGATCTGGACCGTTATAACTCGGTCCCATCAGATTAACGGCCAGTAATTTCTAATTAACGTGGGAATTATTAGGGAGTCTGTAATTAGTATAGGTATAGATAGATAGATAGATAGATAGATAGATAGATGCCATTCATACCGAGGTTTGTTATCATTATGCCGTTGGATCAATTGTTACCTTGGTTGCGATTATGATCGCATTTGTTTTCGCATTGAAATGTTTTACATAGTTTCAATGTATGGTTTAATTAATTAGATGCCCTGGAGAGCTATATGTTGTTAGATGAGAACTATGTATGTATTTTGGTTTTAATGTGATGATGAACTTCTATTAATTTGGACACTTAATTATATATAATGCACGCAAATGAACCGACAATGGATGTACGGTGACAGACACACCTCCAAGTACATTAAGGGCGTGCATGAGTTTCTCGATGCGGCTGAGGCAAACAAGCAGAATGGTTTTATGTGTTCTCCATGCACTGAGTGTGGGAATACGAGGTCTTATTCTAACCGGAAAATCCTTCACTCCCACCTGGTTTACAAGGGTTTCATGCCACACTATAATGTTTGGACGAGGCACGGAGAAATAGGGGTTATGATGGAAGACGGCGAAGAAGAAGAGTACGATGACAACTATGTGCCCCCTGAATATGATGATGCTGCAACGGCGGGAGCTGGTGAAGATCAAGAGGAACCAGAGGATGTGCCCAATGATGCTGCAATGGGTGAAGCTGCTGAAGATCAAGAGGAACCAGACGATGTGCCCGATGATGATGATCTCCGCCGGGTCATTGTCGATGCAAGGACGCAATGCGAAAGTCAAAAGGAGAAGGTGAAGTTCGATCGCATGTTAGAGGATCGCAAAAAAGGGTTGTAACCCACTTGTGAAGATGGCAACACAAAGCTCGGTACCATACTGGAATTGCTGCAGTGGAAGGCAGAGAATGCTGTGGCTGACAAAGGATTTGAGAATCTACTGAAAATATTGAAGAAGAAGCTTCCAAAGGATAACGAATTGCCCGACAGTACATACGCAGCAAAGAAGGTCGTATGCCCTCTAGGATTGGAGGTGGAGAAGATAC
>NW_024119713.1:0-8556 GCF_003073215.2 Triticum urartu
ACGGAGGGGGGGGAAGTGTGGACGGGTAGGGTTTCGGTGCCGGCGTCCGTCTTAAATAGCCCGGCTAGGGGCCAGGCGCCATCGGTCCGTTGAAAAAGACGAGCTTTGGACCATCGTGTTTCAGAGTTCTTTTCCTGGGGGAACTGCACCCCAGATATGAGAGGGGTGACGGTCAGCCTGTGCGTTTGAGGAGTCTGTCTGGATCGGGTTTTCTGATCGGGCAGTGACCGGGTCGTTGGGCCCGGCTGTAGATATTTTTAGGGGAACCCGGCTGTATAGATGCTCTTAGGCGTTTCCTAAACGGCGCCCGCTGCGCCCGGTAACGTGTTAAATGCAAACCAGCGCACACCCCCCGCCGAACTGGGCCGGCCCGTTTAGTTAAAGTTTTTCTAGTAAAATAGGAGGTGAACAGAAGGGGAGGAAATGTGAACGGATAGGGTTTCGGTGCCAGCGTCCGTCTTAAATAGCCCGGCTAGGGGCCAGGCGCCATCGGTCCATTGAAAAAGACGAGCTTTGGACCATCGTGTTTCAGAGTTTTTTTCCTGAGGGAACTGCACGTTAGTCCGACATGGGGGCGAACGCACCTGGTCACGTTAGGGCCTCCTCATATCCACCCAGATATGAGACGGGTGACGGTCAGCCTGTGCGTTTGAGGAGTCTGTCTGGATCGGGTTTTCTGATCGGGCAGTGACCGGGTCGTTGGGCCCGGCTGTAGATATTTTTAGGGGAACCCGGCTGTATAGATGCTCTTAGGCGTTTCCTAAACGGCGCCCGCTGCGTCCGGTAACGTGTTAAATGCAAACCAGCGCACAACCCCCGCCGAACTGGGCCGGCCAGTTTAGTTAAAGTTTTTCTAGTAAAATAGCAAAAACGAGGGGTGCGGGAGAGTGACTCGAACCTCCGATCTCCTAGTGCAAATAAACTAGCCTAACCACACGGGACGCCACGCCTCTTGTAAAAAGTTCTTCCTTTCTTCCTTGTTCTTCTTTCCTTATTTTTCTTCTTTCTTTTCTTTTTTCCTATTCTTTTCTTTCCTTTTTCTTAATGTCGTTAACTTTTAAAATACGTGACTATTATTCAAATCGATGGTTTTTCTAGGAATTTGTGAACTTTTTTGGAATTTGTTAATTTTTCCTGAAAATCGATGAACTTTTTTCAAAATCAATTAAACAAAAATGAATTTGTGAACTTTTTTGGAAAACCAGTGAACTTTTTTCGAATTTGTGAACTTTTTTTGAAAATTGATGAACTATTTTTCAAACTCGATGAACTCTTTTCAAGTCGATGAACTTTTTTTGAAAATTGATGAATTCTTTTTAATTTTGATGAACGTTTTTTCAAATTTGATGAACTTTTTTTCAAAATCGATGAACTATTTTCAAGTTGATGAACTTTTTTTGAAAACCGATGAACTTTTTTTGAAAATTGATTAACTTTTTTTCAATTTTGATGAATGTTTTCCAAATTTGATGAACTTTTTTTCAAACTCGATGAACTATTTTCATGTTCATGGACTTTTTTTGAAAATCCTTGAACATTTTTCAATTTGGATCAACGTTTTTCCAATTGATGAACTTTTTCAAACGTTTTTCCAATTTCGATGAACTTTTCCAAAATCGATGAACTTTTTTTGAAAATTGATGAACTTTTTCAGTTTTGTGGAAAAAATTTAAATTGATGATTTTGTTTTCAAATTTTTCATGAACTTTTTTCATTTCCTGTGAACTATTTTTTTTAAAGATGAACTTTTTCAAATTCAATGAACTTTCCTTGAATAGGGGCAACGTTTTTTTGCATGTCCACGAACTATTTTTCGAAATCTCTGAAGTTCCAATTTTTCTTTTAAAAAACTCATGTATGGATAGGTAGTTTTTATAGTGTTGGAGCTGCATTCAATCAGTAGTAAAGATATGGCGTAGCGGTTAAGCCAACGGTAGATAGCGAAGGGTGCTAGTTCGATTCCTTGTGGGAGCGTAATTTTTCGAATTCTATTCAAGATTTAGCTTCCGACTGGGCTTCGAAAGAGCAGCCCACTAAGCTTCCCTGTAGGCACCACGTACGGTAACCGGCGCAGAAGGCGCCCGTTAGTAGCTCCCATGCTCTTAGGCGGGGGAGCTCCACACCTTTTTTTTTTTGAGAATCACCAAGCTTTATTAATCGAATACCACAGTTTGTGGGATATAAGTAAGGTCATGGGGTTGGCCAAACCAAACGTGGCGCCCCGGACCTAAAGATAACGAGTGCTTGGCTAACTTATGAGCTTCTATGTTTGCCCTACGACTTTCGAAAGAAAAGATACATTGAAACAAACTGGAATATGAATGAATCTCGCTAATAATAGCCCCGTTCGTGCCTCTGGATCTGTTGTGTATCTCCTGGACGACTTGCTTGGCATCTGATGCTACGATCATATTTTGTAGTTGGAGGTCTTGTGCCAACGCCAAAGCTTCTCTGCACGCTATGGTCTCCAGAATGGAGGGATCGTCAACCCTCTGTACAACCAAGGCCGAACTTCCCAGAAAATTGCCTAGGCTGTCTCTACAAACAGCCACTGCAGATCCCCCTCTTCCTTTGAGGACAGCCGCATCAACATGAATTTTTGCGAAACCAGCAGGGGGTGCTTTGGGCCGAAGAGGGTGGGATGCTCTTGGTCCGCTCAGTTGGTCGTGCGTAGGTTTGTTATCCCTGATCAACTTCAGCTCGGCGATGTAGCTGTTAATGAAAGCATGTATCGACTGAGGGCTCTGGAATATTCCTTCATGAATGGCTTTGCGTCGAGCAGACCAAAGCGCCCAGAGTGTGACTGACATATGCACGAACTGATCATGGGGCAGTCCATCCATCAGATTGAACAACCACTTCTTTGCACTAGGCTCAGTGTTCATTGTCATTTTATGCAGCAACTCCTCATCAGCAAGAGCCCATGTGCATCTCGACATGGTGCAGTCTAGGAGTGAATGTCTCCATGAATCCGGCATCCCGCAAAGACCACACGACGATGTGGTTGACATATGTCTACGGGCCTTCACATCTTCTGTCGGCAATGAATGCTTAGACAAGCGCCATAGGAACATTCTGACCTTCCCTGGTACCGCTGTTTTCCACAGAAACTTCCACGATTTCTGTTCGGCAGTGGAGCTCGAAGGGCCTGCCTCCTCATGCAGCCATGCTTCACGCCGTATCTTGGTTGCAACCAGCATGTTGTATGATGTTTTGACTGAAAAATTTCCATGCCGCTCAAAATGCCAACTCCAGAAATCTGCCAGGTTACGTGTACACAGGGGAATAGATAATATGATCTCGGCGTCCATGAGCATAAAAACCTGCTCCACGTTGCCGTAGTAGCATCTATGAGGTCAGCCACCATCTCCGGCGGATCTGTGATCCGGCACCCGTACGGCCTCAGCATCTCATCTCGGGGAATCCAATTGTCCTCCCATATACGTGTAGTCTGACCATTGCCGACACGCTTAATTATTCCTTACTTCAAAATATCGCGGCCCTCCATAATAGCTCTCCATGTTTGACTAGGGTGGCCTCCCAAGTTTGCCTCCAAAATATTGTTGTTGGGGTAATAGACACTTTGTAGGAGTCTAGCACTTAACGAGTCTGGGTTCTGAAGAAGGCGCCATGCCTGTTTAGCTAACATGGCCAAATTAAACAGCTCAAAATCTTTAAAACCAAGACTACCCATAGATTTCGGCCGTGTCATTGATTCCCACGAGACCCCAGTGTGGTTTGCGTTTCCCTTCCTTGCTCCCCCATCAGAACTTTTGAATAAGCATATTCAAGTGTTGGCAAAGCCCTCGGGGTAGCTTAAAACAGGACATGGAGAAGACTGGTACCGCCTGAGCGACTGATTTAACAAGCACCTCCTTTCCTGCAGAGGATAGCATCATCTCAATCCATCCTTGTACCTTACTCCAAAGACGATCTTTCAAGTACTTAAAAGCCCCATTTTTTGAGCTCCCAACATCTGAAGGCATTCCAAGATATTTCTCATTCTTTTGTGTCGATGGGTCACCGGGCCCATAGGCGCCCGAGTACTGAGCCCAACCTGGCCCATACACAGCCCAAGGGCTCTGACCGACTCCACCTCGCCTAATCCTCGGGGAAAAAACGGCGCGGCCTCCTCCTCCACGTCGTTCGACGCGGCGGTGGCGGCGCTGCAGGGGCGGATCGGATACGGGTTCGGGTCCCCGGACCTGCTGCGCCGCGCGATGACGCACGCCTCCTACTCACGCGAGAAGGGCCGGGCGCTGGCGGAGTCTGTTGCTCTTTGGTCAACTCTTGTGCAGCTGAAAACAACATGTCACAGTGACAGAGTACTACACTAGTCTGCATTTGAGACACTGCCGGATCCTTCTCTCAACTCACAGTGACAGAGTAAAACCCTTCGCACCCGCTGACCATTCAACTGGGGGAGCAATGCATGGTGAAATTCTTCTAACTCAAGACGACGTCCAGCACAAAGCTCTGGAACCGTTAACTGAACCTGCACGGCTGGAGTGCTGTCAGATTTCTCTCAACGAATGCAGTCCCTGGAGCGGCAAGTCGCGGAGATGGTCGCCGCATGCAGGTATACTTCAGCCTAGTATGAGTTCAGTCTTGGCTCTTCCTGACTTCAGCCAACCATTGGCAACTGAAACTGATGCATCAGATACTGGTATTAGTGCTATTCATTCTATCTCACACAATCATCCTATAGCCTATCTCAGCAGAGCCCTGGGAATAGCCAATCAGAAACATTCAGTGTATGATTTTTTAGCTGTGATTATGGATGTTCATAAGTGGAAGCAGTGTTTACCGCGGGACCTTTTGCTATCATCACTCATCACAAAATCTTTTGTCACCTACAAGATCAACATCTAACATCAGAGCTGCAACACAAGGCTATGGCAAAGATGGTTCGACTGCAGTTTCAATTCAAATATCACAAGAGTTCAGAGAACTCTGCTGCAGAAGCTCTGTCTATCAGGGTGATTAATTGTGACGAGCCAGGGAGGCATGCGGTGTGTGTGTGAGAGAGAGACTATTTGAACTTCCATGTATCATGTATGTACCCAACAGATAGATTACTCTGAAATGAACGGTAACGTATGAATCTCACCTTACTCTTTCGCTTCTCTCTCTCTCTTTCTCTCTCTCTCTCTGTGTGTGTGTGTGTACGGGCGCGTCCGCTTGGAGCCCTCGTTTGTCCGCTTTCACATCCACACATCTCAAATTGGCCTCCTCATATTGAGGCATTTAGTCGAGCAGGCTATGTGCGACACAACTAGAGCACGCAACAACGACAAACATGCCGATGGCTGGCCCTCCAGCTTGCAACCACCTGTGGCAGTGGTGGTGGCAAGCTCCGGTGGCGATCTCCGCATGCGCGGTGGCACGCTGGAGCGCCAGGCACGCACGCACATGCGGCAACGGCTGCACACATGGACGCGCGGCTGCACGCACACATGCCACGGACGCGGGCGTGAAAGCTCCAGCCTCGGATCGGCCGGGGGCGTGCGAACGGACTTGATCACGCCCCGTGCAGGAGGCACGCGAGCTCCGGCCGCTGGGCACGACAACCGGTCGCGAGCTCCGGCCGCTGGGCACGACAACCGGTCGCGAGCTCTCGAGCTCCGGCCTGGGAGCGGTTGCGGGCGCGGCAAGGCGAGCACTGGCCATGGGCGCGAGGAGAAAGATCAAAGAAAAAGTGCGGATGACATGTGGGCCAGTGCGCTAGCTACACAAGTATCCGGGCATGACCGCGCAGTCTCGTATCGTCCCAGATTTGAGCAAGTTTAAGGTAACTAGATGACCAGTTGCGCCAAATGGCGCAAAGACCCGTTTAAAATCATGTTCGTGTTGAAAATATTTACATTTTTTTCAATAACCGTATATTTGATTACATTTGGTAAGAACTTATACCCTTATATATAAAGGAAATTAAATGCAAATATTTTCTTAAAGTAATAATGCCACAAATTAGATCATCGATAGGTTAAGATAGTTGTGTATGCAATTAGGAACTCCGAGTAGCTGTAAACTTGCATTAAAAAAAGAGTAAACATAAGTGACACGGTAAAATATACTTAATACATGTATTCGTGAACATTGTGTACATGAGAAGTTAATAGAAATAGTGGTCAGTTACATCATATAATTTGGTTCTATACTCTTTTGTGTATATATCCTCAATGCTACCTCTTTGTGATCAACTCCGGTTGCGCCCATAGCGCAAAAAGCGAGAAAACCATGTATTCAAACTATACAAATAAGATATGTTATAAGATCGATAAGAAAATAATTTAAGCATAAGGAATAAAGGAAATATATACTTGGGTAGCATATGTTCATACATAGCAATATATATTACAATGCTAGGTAGCATGATAGCCGAAAACAAAGTTGTGAGCGCAGCTCATGATAGCTTATTTACATTGGTTTTAGAAAGCAATCTATATAGCCCTAGTCTTCTAGTCTATGGGTACGGAGGAGCAAAACATGCAGTCGGCGACACCAGGCAGAGTCATCACTTTCTTGTGGCAGAGCTTTCTCGTTGATAGATGGATCTATTTAAGATTGGTGTCACGTAAGGATTTAAATAATGTATTAAAAAAGGCAATAATAATGGCACATGAAACATAATTTGGCCCTAAAGCATATGCTAAATAATTAGGTGTTTACTGATAAGCAACCTTGGTTTGGTATATGTGACACAAGTTGTTTCATATTAGTTTTCACCATATTTCTACTGTTGTAGTTAGGCCTGGTTAATTTCTAAAGATGATTTTTCATATAAAATAAATATGATATAGATGAAGTGAACACTGCATATAGACACAAAATTAGTGGTTTTATGATTAAACATTGCCAAGATATAGACGAAGTGAACATTGCATATAGACACAAAAATAGTGGTCTTATGATTAAACATTGTCAAGGCCACTGTTGTGGCATGGCGAGGCACACGTGAAGCGCCGCTTGCCTCTATCCCGAGGTGGGCTACTGATCCACCCAGCACGCAGATAGTCGCCTAGATCTCCAAACCAGTGTCCTCCTCACAACACAACTCCACCATGCTGACCGACTTTGCCTACACCATGGATCGGACCAACCACCACCTCAGCATAGCCATCCAGAAGAATATCCTGCCTCCATTCCCACTCAGGTCCATAGTCCTCTTTCTTTTTGGAACTGTTACCTGGAATACAAATGCCAATTTATTTGCTGGTGGTAATTGCATTTTCCATGCATTTTAAGCGTTCTTCACTCAGGTGCTTGCTAATTTGTGAATAAATGCATCTATGTTCGCACAATCTGATTTTAGAGTACACTGAAATTAGAAAACAATCAATAGCTCATCATGTTATATTGGAATAAAAAATAGAAAGGAAACCAGGGGATGGGTAATCATATATTGGTCTGTCTCAAATGAGGGGAATTGCTTGGTCAGCAAATATATCTATCTGCACCTTGTACATAGTATAGATACTACAGATATGTGTTCGATGGAAGATGGTTTCAAGGTCTTATTATGACAGAAAAAAATAAAATAAACAAACTGATTGTTTGTATATTCAGGGTAGAATTAAGCTCGCAAAATAACATTATGCCAAATGATAAGCATGTATGAGGAAAACTAAAATGTTCAATAAAGATTTATCTAGGACATATGATGTAGTGACTTTTCCTGGAAGAACACATTTCGCAACAATTTGAATTATCCCAAATACAGGCCGCAAAATTTGTTCATCGTGGGGTTATCAAGATTCACAATATAGCTAAGATAATCTGTGCACCACTGATTTATGAAGATAAGAAATATGTCCGACCCTATAGAAACATCATTCATCTTAGTAACCTTAATTATCATAGCACACACATTTGGTTGAGAGCACAAAAATGCGTGTTGAGGATTTGGGCAATAGTATCATTCCTGCAGTAGAAAAGAAATCTCCAGCATATCTGCCACTACTTTTTCCTGAAGATGCCACTACCTATTGTGAAGTTTAATATCAATGGACCAATACTCATTTCAAACTACGAAAATAGAATGCCGACAGAGAGCAATGATATTCAACTATCTAATAATCTCATGAGTTAAAAAGAGGAAGGCAAGACTATGGAAACATCTGGGTGATTTGAGTACAGTTCAAACAAAACCTACATAGGTATACATAGGTTGCCATATGGAGCTGTAAACCAAGACAGAGGCTACCCAAGGCAGAACATCAAACAGTGACAAAAGTGTTGGGGAACGTAGCATAAATTCAAAATTTTCCTACGTGTCACCAAGATCTATCTATGGAGTCATCTAGCAACGAGGGAGGAGTGGATCTACATACCCTTGTAGATCGCACGCGGAAGCGTTCAAGAGAACGGGGTTGATGGAGTCGTACTCGTCGTGATTCAAATCACCGATGACCAAGTGCCGAACGCACGGCACCTCCGCGTTCAACACACGTACAGCCCGGTGACGTCTCCCAAGCCTTGATCCAGCAAGGAGAGAGGGAGAGGTTGAGGAAGACTCCATCCAGCTGCAGCACAACGGCGTGGTGGTGATGGAGG
>NW_024119714.1:0-11107 GCF_003073215.2 Triticum urartu
AAGCGTACGGCCGTGCTGCTTGTTCTCTTCCTCGGTGGCGCACATCGTCTTAGTCTTAGTAGTAGCAACCGCCGCTGCACTCCGTTGCTCTGGTCGGTCGTCTATCGGAACTGTATATAGGTTCGGATAATAAAGGTGCATGCTAAGAATGCAAGCTCCGTATTTATACGCAGCTTGCTAGGCATTGCTCGATCATGCACGGCCGGTGGTCAAATCATCCGTTGGTCTGGAGTGTTGGAATTGTATGAGGGGATCGGGGTACGGAGATGGCACACTCTTCTGCGCACCGTATCCGGGCATCACGGGTGCGAGCTTGGAACGGATTCGTGGAGCTAGGTACGTATAACAGAGCCGATCCGGGTCACGCGTACGTACAACCGAATGCAAGAAGATGGAGCTAGGTAGCTTGCGCGCACGTACGCACGCACGCACGCGTGCGGCGTGGCTGTTTCCGTATCCGGACGTGGTTCATGTGAGCTCGCCCCATCGACCAAGACCGGCCTTGCTCGCGCGCTCTGACCAACATATGCGTCAATTTGTCTGTCCGGTAGTCGTCTTTGGTGCATGGTCACGCTTGATTTCATGCATGCGTGCATGCGTGCGTACGTGTATGTATACGTCTCCATATTTTTTGTCGGGCAGGTGTCAGATCGGACGTATACTAGTACTGGTCTCGGAGCTTGCACGGGCGAGCCTTGACTTGACTTGCACTTGCACGTGTGAGAACCGATGGAAGGGTCTTTTGGATATCAAGGCGTACGTGCAGTTCATCCATGAGACGCGACAGTTTGGATACGGTACTCGAGTAGATCCTCCTGTGGCTAAGAGCAGCTGCACGTATAGGGGTACTACTAGCAGCTAGCAGCGTTTTCTTTTTTCGAGGAGAAGAAAGAAAGGCGATCTCGCCTCGTGCCGCCAGGGCCGCCTTCCTTCGCCGTCGTCCTCCAGCGGCTCCCCTCTGCTGACGACTTCGGTCGTCGGTGGTGAGGGGGGCCGCCGGATCCGCGCGTGTGGATTGATTTAGGCATTAGTTTTTTAGGATTTTGGGTTGTTCATCGTCATGGCTTCGGCTGTGGTGATTGCGGCGCCGACTAATAAATCTTCAGATCCTTTCCCGACGAAGCGATCTGCTTTTGGGGTGGATTTGGAAACCAGACTGTTCAAGCGAGGATGGTGCGGCAGCGGCGGCATCCTCGTAGTGGACCTGTGTCCTCGGGCTCCGCTGTTGCGATGACGTTTGCTCCAGCGCCGGCGTGGAGCTTGGGAGGTAGTCCAGGAGCGGATGCAGATTGTGGTCTGCATCGACGACATCTGGAAGATGGTGGATCTGGGTTCGTGGTTCGTGGCAGGCAGGTATGGTTTCCTCCTCCAACGTCTTAGTTGGGGGGTGCCAGATCTGGAGTTCAATGGCGTGTCCGGGGTGTTGCCCCGGTCTGATTCGTTCAACGGCAATGGTTTCGCCTTTATTGATGAGCCACCTTGAAGGTCCGCAAAGCTGCATATCAGCGATGGAGCCGCGTCGAGCTCGGGTGTGGAGGTGACCCGTCATTTTCTCTTTTGGTGGCTGCTATGGTGGTGCCAGAGACAGGTGACGGTCGTTGGTGTCAAGCTCAGAGGATTCTTTAGTCTTATTTGTAATTTTACTTCTTGGCTGGTGTTTCTGTGTGCAAAGGCTAGCGTTCTGCTGTCTTTTCAGTTTTGTCAGGTCGGTATGTACGTGACTTGTAATATGACCCTTACGATATAAATGACACGTATTACCATGAAAAAAAAGTATAGGGGTACTACTACGATCGTGTGAACGCAGGCTGGATCCTGTAGCTGGCTAGGAGTACTAGTTGTCGCAACTTGCATGCATCCTCTTCGGCTAGCAGTAACTGACTATAGCAGCTGCACGTACATGCTGCGTGTGAACACAAGATGGGGTTTTGACTTTGGCTCACCGGTGCAAAAAGGTAACCACAAATATCTATTGACCGATCTGACAGATGGATGTTTTACCCGGATCTGGTGCAGATGGTATACGTGTCTTATGCCAAGCATTACAGTTGACATCCTCCTATATCCTGCATATCGAATGCTGAAAATGCGCATACGGTATCGTTTGCGAGTATATTCCTACGAGGTATTAGTAGTAAAATTATCGAGCTAGCAAGCCGCATGAAAACACTCGCGCTTACTAGTTTCTACTCCCTCCGTCTCATTAATGTACATTTTTTTTAAACATCTTACATTATGAGATGAAGGAGTACCAACATACACACGAATGATAAATTCTGTCATGAAACTGGGCGACTACGACGGCCAGCGCTTGGCCTTGCGAATAACCGACTCTTCTCGGAATGTTCCATCGGATCTCCGTTCGATTTGGTCACGAGCTGCATCTCCCTAAGCAGCCACAATTCTCCGTTCGATTAGTCCTGATTATGTATTAACAAAAAAAGTGGAATTTCCATGTGGGAAACTCAGGTGCATAGAGCAACGAAGAGAAAATTAAGTGCTCGTGGTATGCCAAGTACGCAACATTCAGCGCTACAAAACCTTCTCTGTCAAAGCAACTTCAATCAGGACCAACTATCATCCTACTTCTACGTATATGGTTCAACAAGTTACAGTGAGGTTCCAATTTCACAAAGGGCGATGTATCATAACACATGTTACAGGTTTCCTTTCTGCATGAACATGGTGGGCCAGTCGGCAAATGGTTAGAGAAAAACGACAACTCATAACTGGGCAAACGCTCCGTGGATGATCGCATGAACTTCAATTAACATCCTACAATCATCAGTAACCAGCTCTTTTCCTCGTCAACATGATAGTTGAGATCCAGGGGGCCTCTACAGCTCTACTGCATACTGAAGCTACACCGCATCAACAAAACACTGGGGAGTAGAAACCACCTATCTTGGGGGCAAACTGTTACACCTCGTCTACTCCTTGACCCCCTCTCCCTCTACTTCTTTGTGCATGCCGGTTTGTTCGCCGTGCATTTCTGTGTATGTGCCTGATTGTTCATCGTACGAGTACCTGCAAATACCATATAGCACATCAGCACAGATACTGCCAGCATTCAGAGACCTGCAGCAAGGACTCAGTCATATGGTATATCAACTACGAAAATACTGCAGTTATATGATATGGATGCCGACAAGCAACTTTGTTCTATAAATGGAAAATTGCAGAGCCAGCATATCCATCACTCAGTTACATGAGATTATGGTAACAGCACGGTTTGGATCTGGTACTCGTTTCCACAAACCAGTGTGTCCTGTTCAAACTGACAAAGCTAGTTTTCCCTTACGTTCTGGATATTTCTTGTGTCAAAAGCTTTGTTGGACGCATTCTGCAGTTCTATGGTCAACTGGACATGCATCAAACTAGAAACAAAAAACAACTCGAGCTGAAATGCTCAGGGATACTGGGATGCTTGAGGTAATTAGGTATGGATGCTTCACTAGCAGTGGTCAGTGATTACTTGCCTACAATCAAGCTACTTTTCATATGGGATACACCCTTATTATATATGGGGTACATCTTTTATTACAATGGTTATAAGTGGACACATGTTACACGTAAAAAAAAAAAAACAGGCTAGCAATTGAGAGCAACTGGCAGTAAACCTGGAATCACGCTTATCCACTTTATCATGATGATGCAATTAGATTAACATTACAACGCAACCCAATGAAAAATCACTGTGAAATAAAACAATAAGCAATTCCTCTATAACCGAAAATGACTGCAATGAACCTCGGATCATTCCCGGATAACCAGAACTACACTAAGAAATAACAAACTCGCTACAAAGATTCAAGGATCCAATCCTAACTACCATGATCTACTCCCCTATTTGGATAACGCCCACATGAACATGATAACTTCATCCACATCATAATTATTCCACGGTATACGATTCCTCTAAGCAGGTCATACTGTAATTACCACAAGCATACTAACCAAAAGGGAACCATACTAGAAAGCAAGTTGATGCACCCACAAAAAAGTGGTCAGACACACAGAAAGAAACATTAATTGATTGTGAATGAAAGAAAAACACAAAAAGAAATACCAGGTTCCTGTAGATGCAGCGCAATAACACCCAGATGCAGCATCATAGTAATAGCCTGTGCTGCTGCTGTAATAGTAACTGCATGAAAACCAATAAGGGAGTATAATCAACGCAAGTGATGAGATCAACAGTACAACAGTCAGCTGCTAACTACATATCTCTTGCTGTAACGAAAAACTAAATTATATAATTAGAGTGTAACTGCAGCAAATTACTATAAAGTAAGATCTATAACCTACCCTGACGATGGATCGTAGACATAATCTGAGTCTGCACTTCCATTACCAACCTCTGCAAGAATAACCAAAAGAGTTGCTAACAAGTACAGACATGATTCTTGACAAAAAATAAAAGGAGAGCATGAAATTCACTGAGATAAAAGCTTACTTTCAGCACCTGAGGTTCCAGAAGCATCTTGTGGTACTGGCTCGGGATTGGAACCTGAATCTAAAGTTTTTGCATCAGAATCAGGATTGACATCAGTGTCGTCATTTTCACCGAACATGTCAAAGTTATTATCATCATCATTTGCTATAGCAGTTGTCGCAGAGGTATTGGCAGCTGAAGGACCACTGTCCATCTCCAGTAAGGACGTGGTAGTCGGGCCACTCTCTGTGGCGTCTGCAAATATATCTTCTTCAACTTCTGGTATGCCAAGTCGGGCACGTGCTAGACGTTCATAACCCTCTGCAAAACGCAAAATGATGGAAACATGTAATCAGGTGCGATCCCCATTGAGACAATATTAAGGAATAATTTACAATAAGCATAAAAAAGCACAATGCTCTACAGCTACAAGACTATTCATAAAAGTAGCAAATATCCGCATGGATTTAGACCAACAGGCTCTATCTGCTTCTTATCATTTTCTACCATCACCTTTTGTAAGCTGGGTAGATTCTTAGTTCATCTACCGGTGGGTCATCTTTTGAATGGGGAAAATATATTGTGTGTTTGTTTAATGAGCCATCATGTTAGCTTGACTAAGTTATGTCAACACTCATTTTGTATGGACAATGGTGCTAGCTCCAGAATAGGTGATAGCAGTAGCACGAACCATCTAAAGTACTTCTATTCATTCAAGCGGGTGAATGGATTCAAATGGGTGGTAAGTATTCGGGGCTGTTTGGATGACTACCAATAGTTGCCTTACCAAAATATTGGTCACGCACGACCTTTTTGGCCTCCACTTGGATCACGACCAATTTTGGCTCGCCCCAGCGCGCCCGCATCAATTTTTTCCAAATCGCGGGCGAAACGGCGGCGCGGAAATCAGCCGCCAAAAAATTGGCAGCATCAAGTCGCGCGCGAACTGAGCGCCGAGTACAGAAGGTAGGCAGCGAAATTTCCTCGTCGGTTCCTTCACTTTCCTCTTCTCATCCCAGGCAAACACACAGGAGCGAGCGGAGGGCAAGATCTGCAGCTATCGCCAAGGCCGCTGGATTCCTGCGACAGTACGAGCTTCTCCGGCCGCCGCTGGCGTTGCTCCGTCTCTCATTCTCATCTCTCAATCCAACCACGGTCAGCAGCTCACATCCCCTTCAATCCCACCCCGATCCCCTTTTCTCTTGGCATGATTTGCTTCAATCTGACCTTTTTAATTGGTGATATGCTGCACGTACGTATATACTTGCTAGATCTAAGTACTTGCCTACCAAATCCATGCCCTTTGCCCCTGCTCCCAGTCTTAGATCTCCATATGCAGCATCTGTGAAGTCTTGAAAAGGCAGCCAAGGCACTAGAAATTAGGACATGAGAAGGATATTTGACACAGAGCTAGTTATGAGTCCATACGACCTCTGTTTTTAGAACATTGTTGTTGTCCATAAATTTCTTAGAAGCCGGCTGGACATATATGATTAATTGTTGATTGGGACTTATTATCTCTGTCTCTTATTTCTGGTTCACAAATAGTCAAGCACATATCTGTATTTTTTGTTAATGATTTAGGTGGATCTTTTTATAAGTTACTCATCAGTATTATTAGTTATAAGCAGCTCTGATTTTGTACAATGTAAATATGATTTAGATCATTCATATTAATGTACTTACTATATTGATTCAGATGGACTTGGATCAGCAAAGATACTATTATCTCACCATGTTGTGGCAGAGAACTCTGTATGTCATTGTTCTTCTCTTGGCTCTTTGGTATAGAAACAGAGATGATAGAAAATTTAGAAGTGGAGGAAGAAAGTATGGTCCACTAGTTGAGAGAGACATCTACAGGACTAATGTCCTGGTTAGGCTAATTGACATATCCGATGCAATATGTATCAAGCAACTGCGGATGTCTCGAGCTGTGTTTTACAAGCTATGCATTAGGCTCAGGCAGAAAAAGTTGTTAATTGATACACTACATGTTTCAGTAGAGGAACAAGTAGCAATGTTCCTATACATGATCGGTCAGCATCACACAAATTCATCCATTGGATTTTGGTTCTGGCGATCTAGTGAAACAGTGAGCAGATATTTCAATATTGTTCTTCGTGCGATGGGGGAGTTAGCTCGTGATCTCATTTACGTTAGATCAACGGACACGCACACAAAAATCACTACCAGCCCGGACAGATTCTACCCGTATTTTGAGGTAACCCTTAGACCGTAGATTTATTACTGATTATACAAGATCGACCTAACCCAAGCTTGACATGAACTCCCCTTTCTCATATTCATAGGGATGCATAGGGGCACTAGATGGCACTCATGTTAAGGCTTGTGTTCCTGCCCACATGGTCGACAAGTTTAGGGGCCGCAAGTCATACCCCTCCCAAAATGTGCTAGCAGTTGTTGACTTCGACCCTTGATTCACATATGTTCTAGCTGGTTGGGAGGGCTCTGCCCATGATTCTCTTGTGCTAAAAGATGCCCTCACACGTCCAGGGGGATTAAAAATACCCGAAGGTACATATACAACGTAACATACATGTTTGTCACTGTGTTGTGCCAACTTGACTTTAACTCATTGTTAATACAACATGGCAATATTTCTTGGCTGATGTTGGGTATGCTGCGAGGCCAGGGATATTACCTCCTTATTGTGGTGTGTGCTACCACCTAAATGAATTTGCTGGAGACCGTGACCCAACTACCCCAAAAGAATTGTTGAACCACCGCCATTCATCACTTAGGAACACAGTTGAACGGGCATTTGGGACTCTTAAGAGTCGCTTCAAGATTCTTACTCAAAGGCCCTTCATACCTTTGAAATCTCAGATTAAAGTGGTAGTTTCTTGTTGTGCTTTGCACAATTGGATATTAGAAAATGGTCCAGATGATTATGTTGTGGATGAGGCGACATGGTATGCCAATCTTCCTAGGAGTACTGGGCGGGTTCGTGATCAAGAGGCTGACATACGTGAGTGGGCTGCCAAGCGAGATTTAATTGCTCAGCAAATGTGGACAGATAGAGAGAGTGCATGTGACAATGAGGCTGATGCTATCCCAGCTTAGTATCTTTGATGTATTTCCACGTGATGGAACATTTGAAGGATGTACTGTACCTTTGATGTATTTCCATGTGAGGGAACATTTGAAGGATGTACTGTACCTTTGATGTATTTCCATGTGAGGGAACATTTGAAGGATGTGCTGTACCTTTGATGTATTTCCATGCGAGGGAAAAATTGAACGATGTAGTGTTTCTATTTTAATGACTTTGTGTAAATTATTGTATCATCGTAATATTGTTTGACTTATTTCAATTTAATCTGGTCTCTCTGTCCTATTAAATAGGTTTAGTTATGCCCTGCTGTAAGTTGGATCTGTGATGTTTCATGTTCGTATGCTGACATTTTTTTGAGGGTTTTTGCTTCCAACTCACTTTCTTAATAACTAGTTGTTTGCAATGGTGACCTATCCGTAGGTCATGGGGAAGCATAAGCTCACTCTCAAGACCGAGGAGGACTCCAATCCTCGTGATAAGTACATAACCTGGACTGACGAGGCGACAAGGTTTATGCTTGAATGGTATATCGACCTTCGTAAGGACAAACCTGCAACTTTCAAGTTCAAGAAACAACACCACTTGCAATGTGCTGATGCTCTAAATGGCAAGTTTTTGCTTGGTGTCACTCAAACCCAAGTGGACCGACACAATCGTCAATGCAAGGAGAAGTGGGGCTGGGTGCGTCGTGCCATGGCCAATAGTGGAAATGGCCTTGACAGAACCACTTTCACATTCACACTTTCTGAGTCAGAAAAGCAAAGACTCAATGTAAGTTCTTAGTAGTTTTTTTTCTCTTATTTATATCATGGTATGATTTTGAAATGAGTGGATAGCTGCTATTGTCTATATATATGTATGCTTCATATTCACTGTCTCTTGTTGTGTTTTTTTATACCTGCAACTTCTCTCATGTTTTGTGTTCATTACATCATTATTTTACTCTTTTTACCTTACCTTGTGTGCAGAAAACTACAGTCAATTATCTTACCAGACCCATTAGATTCTTTCATCAATTGGAAGAGTTATTCTCGGATCAATCTCATGCTGATGGCTCACTCGCAGTTGACCAAACCACTGTCAATGTGGATGATGGTAGTGATGACAGCAAGGATGTGAGGGAACTTGAGGGAAATCTAATTCCAGCAGACAATGATGAAGCTGACTTTAACACTATTGATCGTCGCAGTCCTAAAGTCGACTTGGATGGCAATCCATTAAACAAGAACTGCAAGTGTGCATCATCATCACCTTCCAAGAAGCCAACCAAGGGCAAAGCAAACAAGAAGGGCATGGTATCTAATGATGATATGGTAACCAGTATCAAGAAGCTAGTTGAATCCCTTGCATCCCCTATTGTGTCTGTGCAACCAATGCCACCTGCAGATCCTTACGCAAATCTTTGGAAGCGGATCAATGCCCTTACCATCCCAGCTAAGGATAAACTTGAGATTGTTGCCTATCTATCCAAGCCAGACCAAGATATCTTTCGTAGCTATCTTAACTATGCCGATGAAACAATTCTTCGAGAGTGGGTCATTAGCTACTTTGAGCCTCAGTTTCGTGAAGGTGGCAATGATGGATCTGCGGCTCCTCACTGAATTGCCACATGGTTAAATAGAGTTTGTGGCAACCTTTTGTTTATATGGCTAGGAACGCTTTAACACGTAGTGGTAGCATGGATAACATCATCATGCATATTTTTTCTATATACAGCAAACTTGGGTGCATCATGTACTGTTTGTATGGAGTGCATTTGGTGCATGGCTGGCTATTTATCTCCTAGATGGTATGGTAAAGGATGTGAACCTTATTCCGTCTATCATGTATCAGACAATATATGAGCTACTTAATGTATGAGTTTAATTATGTCATTCTGAAGTTCTGGAAATGCAGAGTTTGTGTGCGTATGTGTGTTGGTTAATTCAAAATTTTATTTTTTTGTAGCATGTGATATGTGATTGCTTGTTTACACACAAGTGTTCTTTTATTGGCTGGCATGCAATTTTCAAATTTTTAAACCAAACCAAACAAATGCCAGTCAAATGTGCCAAATATTTGGCTTCAAACCAGACGACATCCAATGGTTTTGCCAAAAAAATTGGCAAGTACTAATGGCTACAATCCAAACAGTCATGACTTGCCAATTTTTTGGTCATGCCCTGGAATTGGTATTTGGTAGGGCAAGATTGGGCTCAATCCAAACAGCCCCATAGTGTCAATAAATCCCACCACATCATCACGATGTGGTTCTTATGTATTGCCCTCAAAAGGGACTAAATAGACCCGACAGAAATCATAAAGTGACATCTCCTTATGCTCATCATATAAATAAAACTCCACCGTAGGTGGTGAGCTCCTAGAATGGAAATGAAAGTTTTGCACAAAGATATTTGTGAGCAAAAGATACTGATCGCATTGGTCGTGGAGGAAAGCGGTAAGGCCTGCCGTCTGAGCCAATTCATGAAAATCTTCATAAATCCCGGCTGCTCTTAAGAAATCCTCGGAAGGCCATTCACACGCCCGAACCTCCGCGGTGCGAGGCTGATTATACTTAGGCTTCGGTACCTTTTCCTTCGAGCTTTGGCTCGATGAGCCCCTCAAGAGTCTCCTCATCATTTTCTGAAAAATTCTGAAATTTTTAGTAACTTCAAAATAAAAGTAAACCAAACTCAATAATATTGATAGCAACTACTCCTACAAGTGCCTAGGGCCTATATCATGCATCAAAACTACTTTTGACCATATAAATTTGACATGCAAGCTCAAGAACAGGGTCACCTAAGCAGCAAAAAATTGCAATGAATAAAGCACTAGAACAAAAACTAATTGTACCAATGGAGGAGCCACATACCAAGGAACAATCTCCCAAAGCAGTTTTGTGAAAGGTGCTTTGAGCAAGGAGATCGAAAATGGCAGCAAGATGAGCTAGAACTCGTGCTTGAGATAGATATTTGTGTTTCTGGGAGGAATATGAAGTATGTGGGTGCAGGAATAAGTGGAGGAGGGCCACCATGGGCCCATGAGGCAGGGGGCGCACCCTAGAGGGTTAGGCGCGCCCTCCACCCTCGTGGGAAGGTGGTTGACCCCCTGGTGTGTTCTCAGTTCCATAAATCCTCAAATATTCTAGAAAAAATCATATTTAATTTTCAGGGCATTTGGAGAACTTTTATTTTCGAGGTATTTTTATATTGCACGGATAATCAGATAACAGACAGAAAAATATTTATTTCTATTTTATTTAATATAAATAACAGAAAGTAAAAGTGGGGTACAGAAGGTTGTGCCTTCTAGTTTCATCCATCTCATGATCATCAAAAGGAATCCACTAACAAGGTTGATCAAGTCTTGTTAACGAACTCATTCCGAATAACATGGAACCGGAGAAATTTCGAATAACACTATGTTACCTCATTGGGGATATGCACATCATCCCCAATAATAAGAATATCATATTTCTTCTTGATAGTAGGAAGAGGAAATTCAAAACCTCCAAATATAATCGATGGAATTTTTCCAATAGAGTTGATACTATGAACTTGAGGTTGTTTCCTCGGAAAGTGTACCGTATGCTCATTACCATTAACATAAAA
>NW_024119715.1:0-9805 GCF_003073215.2 Triticum urartu
TGGTCGGCATAATTTCATAAACAATAAATGAACCAATAGTTATAAAGATAATATATATACCACATCCGAATCACAGACAGGACGAGGACCGACGGGGGCGGATACCAAAACCATCGCACTCTATCAGATGACATAGTTAGTGCCATTAGTTTTAGAAAAATTATAAATTTTCTGTTAGTGCCATTAATTTTTCCTTTCAGAAAGAAGATAAGAACAAGAGGCTCACCACGGTGGTGCCGGTAATGAGCTCGACGCGGGTGATCGACGGCGGTGAAGACGGGGACAGGGCATGACGGACCGCTAACCTAGACAAATATTGAGGAAAATGGAGCTTGGAGGTCGAGCTTGGAGAGGAGAAAGCTTAAGTAGTGTGGCTCGAGCATTCCATCGAACACCTTGTGTGCATAGGAGGTGAGCTAGAGCACCACCAAGCCCTCTCCCCCTCGGCCAGAAAAAACAGAGCAGTGTGCTCTGCTCTTATGCGAGGGGGTATATATAGGCACCTCATTGGTCCCGGTTGGTGGCATGAACCGGGACTAAAGGGGAGCCTTTGGTCCTGGTTCAAGCCACCAACCGGGACCAATGGTGGTGGGCCAGGAGCGAGGCCCATTGGTCCCGGTTCGTCCCACCAACCGGGACCAAAAGGTCCAGATGAACCAGGACCAATGGCCCACGTGGCCCGGCCGGCCCCCTGGTCTCACGAACCGGGTCCTATGCCCCCATTGGTCCCGGTTCTGGACTAAACCAGGACTAATGGGCTGACTCGGCCTAGACCTTTGCCCCCTTTTCTACCAGTGCCCCTTGATCACCAGATATCGCCTATTCTTCTCTCTACTGCTTGCATTAGAGTAGTGTAGCATGTTACTGCTTTCCGTTAATCCTATCCTGATGCATAGCCTGTCATTGTTGCTATAGTTATTGATACCTTACCTACAATCTTAAATGCTTAGAATAGGATGCTAGTTTATCATCAGTGGCCCTGCATTCTTGTTCGTCTGCCATGCTATACTATCGGGCCGTGATCACTCAAGAGGTGATCACGGGTGTATACTTATATACATATTAAATGATACCTATGATGACTAAAGTCGGGTTGGCTCGTAGAGTACCCGCGAGTGATTCACGGATTGGGTCCGAAAGGACGTTTGTCCGGATGGCCCTCTGAGTGAACCTTTGTGGCGGAGCGACGGGGCAGCTTGAGACCACCTAGGAGAGAGGTGGGCCTAGCCCTGGTCGGCATCTGTGGTTATTTCAAAATAACACGCTTAACAAGATCTGGGTATTTGATCTGAGTCTGGCCATTGGCCTATACACACTAACCAACTACGCGGGAACAGTTATGGGCACTCGACGTCGTGGTATTAGTCGAAGCCTTCTGGACGTTGGTGACTGAGCGGCGTGCGCCGGGTTGGACTGGAACGCCTGCTCTTGTATAAGGGAGGCTAGGTCTGCTCGCCGGCCGCGTACGCAACGTGCAGGTGTGCAATGGGCGATGGGCCTAGACCCCTGCGCCATAGGATTTAGACCGGCATGCTGACCTCTCTGTTGTGCCTAGGTAGGGTTGCGACGTGTTGATCTTCCGAGGCCGGGCATGATCCAGAAAAGTGTGTTCAGACAAAGGAGATCGAGCGTGTTGGGAAATGTGGTGCACCTTGCAGGGAAGTTGATCTATTCGAATAGCCGTGTCCCTCGGTAAAAGGACGACCCGGAGTTGTACCTTGACCTTATGACAACTAGAACCGGATACTTAATAAAACACACCCTCCAAGTGCCAGATACAACCGGTGATCACTCTCTCACAGGGCGACGAGGGGAGGATCACCGGGTAGGTTTATGCTATGCGATGATACTTGGTGAACTTACCATCTACTCTCTTCTACATGCTGCAAGATGGAGGCGGCCAGAAGCATAGTCTTTGATAGGACTAGCTATCCCCCTCTTATTCCGGCATTATACAGTTCAGTCCACATATACTAGCCCCTTTCATTGATACCAATGCATATGTAGTGTAGCTCCTTGCTTGCGAGTACTTTGGATGAGTACTCACGGTTGCTTTGCTCCCCCTTTTTCCCCCTTTCTATATTCGGTTGTTGCGACCAGACATTGGAGTCCAGGAGCAAGACGCCACTATCGATGACGACTGCTACTACTCGAGAGGTGCCTACTACTACATGCAGGCCGCTGACGACGACCAGGAGTAGTTAGGAGGATCCCAGGCAGGAGGCATGTGCCTCTTTCGATATGTAACCCAGTTTGTGCTAGCCTTGTTAAGGACAACTTGTTTAACTTATGTCTGTACTCAGATATTGTTGCTTCCGCTGACTCGTCTATGATCGAGCTCTTGTATTCAAGCCCTCGAGGCCCCTGGCTTGTAATATGATGCTTGTATGACTTATTTTATTTGTAGAGTTGTGTTGTGATATCTTCCCGCGAGTCCCTGATCTTGATCGTACACGTTTGCGTGTATGTTTAGTATACGATTGAATCGAGGGCGTCACAGTTCCATAGTAACAAGTGACAGTAAATTTCAGCACACTATATAAATTTTTCCTTACCAAATTCCACCTACCAAAGGCGCTTCACTCCCCGGAAACAGCGCCAGAAAAGAGTCTTGATGACCCACAAGTGTAGGGGATCTATCATAGACTTTTTGATAAGAGTGTTGAACCCAATGAGGAGCAGAAGGAAATGATAAGTAGTTTTCACTAAGGTATTCTCTGCAAGCACTGAAATTATAGGTAACAGATAGTTTCGTGATAAGGTAATTTGTAACGAGTAGCAAGTAATAAAAGTAAATAAGGTGCAGCAAGATGGCCCAATCCTTTTTGTAGCAAAGGACAAGCCAGGACAAACTCTTATATGAAGGAAAGCGCTCCTGAGGACACATGGGAATTATCGTCAAGCTAGTTTTCATCACGTTCATATGATTCTCGTTCGGTACTTTGATAATTTGATATGTGGGTGGACCGGTGCTTGGGTACTGTCCTTACTTGGACAAGCATCCCACTTATGATTAACCCCCATTGCAAGCATCCGCAACTACAACAGAAGTATTAAGGTAAACCTAACCATAGCATGAAACATATGGATACAAATCAGCCCCTTACAAAGCAATGCATAAACTAGGGTTTAAGTTCCTGTCACTCTAGCAACCCATCATCCACTTATTACTTCCCAATGCCTCCCTCTAGGCCCAAATAATGGTGAAGTGTTATGTAGTCGTTGTTCACATAACACCACTAGAGGCTAGACAACATACATCTTATCAAAATATCAAACGAATACCAAATTCACATGACTACTAATAGCAAGACTTCTCCCTTGTCCTCAGGAACAAACGTAATTACTCACAAAGCATATTCATGTTCATAATCAGAGGGGTATTAATATGCATAATGGATCTGAACATATGATCTTCCACCAAGTAAACCAACTAGCATCAACTACAAGGAGTAATCAACACTACTAGCAACCCACAGGTACCAATCTGAGGTTTGGATACAAAGATTGGATACAGGAGATGAACTAGGGTTTGAGATGAGATGGTGCTGGTGAAGATGTTGATGGAGATTGACCCCCTCCCGATTAAAGGATCGTTGGTGATGACGATGGTGATGATTTCCCCCTCCCGGAGGGAAGTTTCCCCGGCAGAACAGCTCTGCCAGAGCCCTAGATTGGTTCCGCCAAGGTTCCGCCTCGTGGCGGCAAAGTTTCTTCCCGAAAGCTTGCTTATGATTTTTTCTCGGACAAAAGACTTCATATAGAAGAAGATGGGCACCGGAGGCCTGCCAGGGGGGCCACGAGGCAGGGGGAGCACCTAGGGGGGTAGGGCGCACCCCCACCCTCGTGGCCAGGGTGTGGGCCCCCTCTGGTGGATTATTTCGCTAGTATTTTTTATTTATTCTGAAAATAACTCCCTTGGAGTTTCAGGACTTTTGGAGATGTGCAGAATAGGTCTCTAATATTTGCTCCTTTTCCAGCCCAGAATTCCAGCTGCCGACATTCCCCCTCTTCATGTAAACCTTGTAAAATAAGAGAGAATAGGCATAAGTATTAACATAATGTGTAATAACAGCCCATAATGCGATAATTATCGATATAAAAAATGATGCAAAATGGACGTATCAATCATCACCATCGATCCTCTCATCGGGAGGGGTTCGATCTCCATCAACATCTTCACCAGCACCATATCCTCTCAAACCCTAGTTCATCTCTTGTATCCGATCTTTGTCTCAGAACCTCAGATTGGTACATGTGGGTTGCTAGTAGTGTTGATTACTCCTTGTAGTTGATGCTAGTTGGTTTATTCGGTGGAAAATTATATGTTCAGATCCTTTATGCACATTAATACCCCTCTGATTATGAACATGAATATGATTTGTGAGTAGTTACGTTTGTTCCTGAGAACATGGGAGAAGTCTTGTTATAAGTAGTCATGTGAATTTGGTATTCGTTCGATATTTTGATGAGATGTATGTTGTCTTTCCTCTAGTGGTGTTATGTGAACATCGACTACATGACACTTCACCATTGTTTGGGCCAAGGGGAAGGCATTGGGAAGTAATAAATAGATGGTGCGTTGCTAGAATGACAGAAGCTTAAACCCTAGTTTATGTGTTGCTTCGTAAGAGGCTGATTTGGATCCATATGTTTCATGCTATGGTTAGGTTTACCTTAATTCTTGTTTCGTAGTTGCGGATGCTTGCGAGGGCGGTTAATCATAAGTGGGATGCTTGTCCAAGGAAGGGCAGTACCCAAGCACCAGTCCACCCACATATCAAATTATCAAAGTAACGAATGCGAATCATATGAGCATGATGAAAACTAGCTTGACGATAATTACCATGTGTCCTCGAGAGTACTTTCCTTTATATAAGAGTTTGTCCAGACTTGTCCTTTGCTACAAAAAGGATTGGGCCACCTTGATGCACCTTGTTTACTTTTGTTACTTGTTACCCGTTATGAATTACCTTATCACAAAACTATATGTTACCGATAATTTCAATGCTTGTAGAGAATACCTTACTGAAAACTGCTTATCATTTCCTTCTGCTCCTCGTTGGGTTCGACACTCTTACTTATCAAAAGGACTACAATAGATCCCCTATTCTTGTGGGTCATCAGTTGTTTCGTCGACCCCGAGCCACCCTAGAGCCTAGATGATATGTTTAGGTGTTTTTGTCGACCCCGAGCCACCCAAAACCCAAAGTGCTTCTTTTTTAGCCTAGACCTTAACAACATATCCAACAATGTATCCAACAATGTATCCAGCAATATATCCAGCAACAGAGTTACTCTATCCAATACTATGCACCATTGTCATGAACATATCATTCATAAAAAGATATAAAAAGAACCATCCACATGAACATAGTTTCCAGGCATTGAGTAACTAATAAATAGCAAGATCACATCCATCCACATGAACAAAAGCCATCTCCAGAAATGGCATTAACTAATAAATAGATCCATCCATCCACATGAACAAAAGCCATATATGGCATTGATTCTTAAAGTACACCAGCAAAGTACAATAAGAGCACCAGCAAAGTACACTGAGAGCACCAGCAAGATATTGTACCATAGGATGCAATAACACACATGAAGTATCTAGTTTTGAACATTACATGGCACATGTGCCATTTAGTGGTTACCACTTGCATAGAAGTAGGCTCTCCATCCTCTTTTTCTACCACCAGAAGGTGGAGGAGCAGTAGATGTAGAGGGATCAATAGATGTGGAGGGAGCAGATTGCCTTGGGGCATAGAATGCACCTCTCCCTCTCCCAGCACCTCTGCCACCACTTTGTGCAGCACCTCTCCCAGCACCTGTTGCAGCACCTCCCCCAACAGCTGCAGCTGGAGCACCTCTCCCAACACCTCTCCCAGCACCTCCTATTGCAGTAGTTGGTGTTGTTGTAGGAGCTGGATGAGAAGCTCTTGGTGCTGGTGTAGGAGCAGCAGCACCAGCACTTGAATTCCTTGCAAGAGGCTTGTAGAAACATGGAAATGAGTTAGCAAATAGTAAAATAATGGAAGGCACAAGAAGGAAAACATGTTAGTACTTAAAAGAGGTTTACCACATGTTTGTTCTTCCTCAAAGCCAGCTCAGGCTTCAACTGTTTCATGCAACTTGTGTACCTATGTCCTTGCAGTACACAATTGCCACATGTTATAGTCCCCATTCTTGATGTGTCCTTTGGCTTTGAAACTTCAAACCTCCCCTTGATCCTCTTCTCTTTCTTTATTCCCCTCTTCACTTTAAATGCAGGTGGGTCAATGTCTAGACCAGGGGTCCTTGTCCAATCATGCTCACCAGGAACTGGATAGATCATTGGTTCATAAGCTGCCACATAGAATTGTTTCTTGAAGAATTTGCTGACATAATCCTCTGGGTTTTTTTGCCCTTGTTTATTGCTGAGATGGCATGGTTACATGAGATGCTAGTGAGGTCCCATTTTCTGCAACCACATGTGTGAAGTTGCAAGTTAACAGCATGGTTTTGCTGCCCACTTGTAACTTGCCACAAATCCACACCAGCTTGAATAGGTTTGCAAAATTTGGCCCTCTCCTTCTCAACCTCTAGCTTCTCACTATAATGGGGTGTTATCTCCCATCTAGCTTTCTTTCCACTCTCCCTATTCCTATACCACCTCACCATTTGCTTATCCTTTATTCCATCACACATTGTCCTAATTGGTTTATTCTTAACATCTAGTACATACTTGTTGAACACCTTAGACAAATTGTTAACTACAAGGTCAGTCTTGCAGTTTGTGTCAAATGCATGCCTTGCCTATGTTTTCTTGAGTACAGCACTAAGCCACTTCCAAGCTTCCTCACATTCAGTTCTCAGGTCATTCATTACAATGTTAAATTTGTGTTCACTATATGCATAGGCAGCATTATCCATATACTTCTTCAGATCTCCCCCCCCCCTAAACCCAGCAGTTTGGAAGTTTGCATATATATGCCAAAGGCAGAACCTGTGTTGCACTTAGGAAAGACTGCATTTAGTAGGCCATGGGACACACAGTTAAACTAGCTAAGCTACTATCTAGCACAAAACAACCATATAAGAACAAGGTGAGATGATGCAAGCACATACCTTTTGTCTATCTGACATTATTGTATATGGACCAAACTATCCCAGTTCTCCTCCTAGGCAGATTTTTAGTTGGTGTAGAAACCAACACTAGCTAGTTGTGTCCTCTTGCCCAACAATACCAAATGCTAGTGGGTATATATTGTTGTTGTCATCTCTACCAGTGGCAGCAAGTAGTTGAGCACCAGTAGTTAACTTGATGAAGCACCCATCAACACCTGAATGTGCAAGCAAATTCAATATCTAAAACATTCAAATGCATTTAACGATAAAACAATATGTAACTAATGCAGAAGGTGAACAAACTGACCAATGAAGGGTTTGCACCCCTTGAGAAACCCCTCCCTTGCTCCATTGATGCAATAGAACATGGCATGGAGTCTTGGGCCTGGATGGGGGATTTTTTCAGTGGGTGTTGGAGTTAGGGTAGTGACTACTACTCTACTCCTAGGGTTTGTATCCATCACTATCTGAGCATAGTCTTTCAATCTAGGGTATTGCTTTTTGTGGTCTCCTAGCACAACATCAATAGCTAGGTTCTTTGCACTACATGCCATTAACTTGGGCACATCCACACCATACTTCTCCATGCAGGCAATAATCAAAGTCTGAATACCAGTTGTTAGATCAGATCTGAACGGTGACTCATACTTGTTGGCAAGCCACTTGGCACTTACCCTTGTTGTCTCTGTGCTAATAGGGCAAGTGTGCTCAATTCTTATCTTCTTAATTACAAAAGTAGTTTCACCTTTTATAACTGATGCCACCATAAAGAAGTTGCAATGTTTTTGGTTGCATTCTACAATTATCCTTTGATCTGAGTTCCTGTGATATTTGAAGTTTCTGCCTTGAGTGATGTGTAAGTTCAACAAAGCCTCTCTGAATTGATGTTGATCCTTGAAACACATCTTTAGACATAATTGCTCATGTGGTGCCTCCATTTTCTCATTGTACCATTTTCTAGGAGGCCTCTGCTTTGCCCTGCTCTTCCTTTTCTTGGCAGCACAAATGACAATGGATCAAAACCATCATCATCAACCTCCTTCAACAATCCTTTCTCTTCTTCATTAGATGAAGGTTTGAAATCGGGCTCCTCCTCTTGTACTACACTGGAATGTGACCTTGTTGTTGGCCCTCTCCTAACTGGAAGCTTCTGTTTCTTCTTCTTCTTCTCTTCATGTACAATTACAGTTTCTTCATCCTGTGAAACAACTTTGTCATCTTCATCCATTTGAAAAAGTTCCTCAACCTCTGTGTCACCCTCATAATGCAACATTTCTTCCTCCTCAGATTCTTCATCATCTGATTCTTCCTCTTCTATTTCATCATACTCTCTTTGTCTTTTTCCCTCATCCATCTCTATGTCATCAGCATCACCCATATAAAAAGGGTTTCCATCACTGTCATCTTCACCTTCACAATCATAACCACCACTGCCCTCATATCCCTCTTCTTCTTCTAGTTCCAAAACAGCTTTCAGCTTTCCTTTTACATTCTTACTCTCTTGTGTGCAAACATCAGTACCATGAGCTGCACTGCAGCTGCTACTCCGACTTTCAAAGACAAATCCTTCTTGATCAACATCATAGATGGGTGGCTCACTGAGATCATATAACACAGGCTCTTCATACACAACTGTGGACAATTCTTGCCTCCCAAACCGGTCGCAAGGAGGTGGACATGCCCTCACTAGCAAATTTATAACCTTACACTCCTGAACCTGCCTCTTTACTCTTTGCAACTCAGCATTACTCTCTACCATCTCCAATCCTTTCTCCCCTAAATCTGGATTCTCAATGTGAAACAGCAGATCATATTCACTAAATCCTTGGGTTTCCATCACTGCAATCATATTCAGATATGTTACATCTGAACTGCAGAGCTTCAGCTCAAACATTTCTGAAGCATCAAAATGGAACCTAACATCCAAAATGTCATCATACAAACTGCAAAAATGAAATAACAGACAAAAAAGGTTAACAATTTAACCATGGCTAATAAAGAATTTTAATTAACACATAGGTTAACAAGGATTTTTCAACTATTCAGTACCCAAGTTTAACATAAGCATAAAACAATTTTTTAGTTAACATTTAAGCTTTGTTTTACTATTCTCAGATATGTTAACATATAAACACTTTTTTAGTTAACATATAAACAAAGCTTTGTTTAAGTTAACATATAAACAAAGCTTTTATTTACCCTTAGCCCTAGTCAACAATTCCAATAAACACAATTACTAAGAATATGAAAGCAGAGCATAATGATAGTATACAATGTAAACAACTATCTCAATGCGACCCTAATTACAGAGTGGGTAGTTAACCATATGACAACAAACTGATGTTTTTTATTTTCAGAGAAGTAGTTAATAGAATAATGTTGCACTGCTCTAGTTAGGTAACACCTAATCATATACAGCAGTAGCAATTAGAGTGCTAAACATGGAGGCAGTAAACCCTAACCCTAATCCCCAATTTCAGTTTGCAAATATGGAAGAGTGGAGCACTTAGAGCACACCACCGATGCCATGAGTCCACTGATGGGCGGTGCTAGGGTTGGCCACCCAAATTCGCGCCATCCACAGCCTCTGCTCCATCGACAATGCCGGCTCCGAAAAATCGTCGCCGTCGCTATTGTACTCCGAGGTGGAGTAGCCGCCACTGCCGTCGACGCCCAAGCGGGGGCGGGCGCAGCC
>NW_024119716.1:0-9882 GCF_003073215.2 Triticum urartu
GACGAGGCCGTGCCTAAGGAAGCTCCGTGTCGTCCGCCTCGTGAGGCTTTGCCCCTCGCGAGGGTCTTGAGTCTCGTGTTGATGAAGATGGGCCGTGCTGGGCCTCCTTTGAGCCACGCCGCATGCTGCAGGCAGGCAAGTCTGGGGACCCCCGTTCCCAGAACACCGACAGCTTCGGTGTCAAGACGCATATGTGGGAAGATGCGACCTTGATTGTACAGAATGCAGGAGTAATAGCTTCGCTGCGGATAGCTCCAGAACCGATCAGAAGATATTCGTTCCCTTGAGTAGGGGTTCTTGGAGCTATTGAAGAAGGTGTTGTCTGCTTTGAAGCCGTTGACATTGAAGGATCCAGGTGCTGTTGCAGGACCTGGAAACCTGGGCAATCTTGGCATTGGCTTCTGTACCTAAGGCCTATGCTCAATCTGATAGTCAAACTGAGGACCAGCAGCAGGCGCAGGGATAGAAGCAGTAGTATCATTGGCTTCGCTGACTTCTGGTTCTTGGGTTGGTGCAGGCTCCACATTTGCTTCAGCCATGACAACGTCAGTGGCTTCATTGGTGTTGGTGGTGGCAGCCTCAAGATTTTCTACCTCCACTTGATGAGCTGGAGGGTCGGGCACAAACACGTTCTCCTCGAGAACAGTTTCTTCAGTAGTTGGCGGGAGTAGGAACACGTTCTTCTTCTTGGGTGTCATCGGCTGATGCAGCCGGAATGTCTTCAGTAGTTTTAGCTTCAGACTCGAAGACTTGAGACCTTGGTCCTTTGCGAAGCCTGCGTAACGCAGGCGACGCCTTTGGAGATGGAGTTGGCTGGGCCTCAAAGTCATCTTCTTCTTCTTGCCGGGGTGGTTTGACTTGTTGTTGTTGTGGGTGATCAACCCATGTTGCATCCTGAGCAATTGGCGTCAGAGGACAACTAATGCTGATTAGTTCGCTGTGCGTAAGCACAGGCAATGATACCTGTTGGTGCTCGATCTGAGGAAGAACTACATCATCTTCAACATGGTCATGATGACCAATGTCTTCAGCAGCGGTGGGATCAGCTGCTGGTATGTCTTCAGCTTCATGAGCCTCTATGAAAGCAGGCTCATGGATAGTCAGTTGGTGCTCTTGATGTTCAGCGGCAGGGCGAACCATGGAGATAGGTTCAACAATTAAGGGCTCTGTGGGAGCAGCCCGTTCCTTCTTGGTCTTGCGCTTCTTTTTAGAGGGAGCAGCAGCAGAGGTTTCAGGATGTTTCCTCTTTCTGGCTTCAGCCTCAGCTGTCCTCATCTTCTTCAGGTCTGAAGCGGTAGACCTGGCCTTTGGCTTCGAGCTAGTCATGCTGGTTGGGAAGACAATGGGATGTGCTTCCTGCCTTGGTGCGTCGGGTTCGGCCATAGCGGGCTTCTTCTTCTTCTTCTTCTTCTTCTTCTTCTTCTTCTTCTTCTTCTTCTTCTTCTTCTTCTTCTTCTTCTTCTTCTTCTTCTTCTTCTTCTTCTTCTTCTTCTTCTTCTTCTTCTTCTTCTTCTTCTTCTTCTTCTTCTTCTTCTTCTTCTTCTTCTTCTTCTTCTTCTTCTTCTTCTTCTTCTTCTTCTTCTTCTTCTTCTTCTTCTTCTTCTTCTTCTTCTTCTTCTTCTTCTTCTTCTTCTTCTTCTTCTTCTTCTTCTTCTTCTTCTTCTTCTTCTTCTTCTTCTTCTTCTTCTTCTTCTTCTTCTTCTTCTTCTTCTTCTTCTTCTTCTTCTTCTTCTTCTTCTTCTTCTTCTTCTTCTTCTTCTTCTTCTTCTTCTTCTTCTTCTTCTTCTTCTTCTTCTTCTTCTTCTTCTTCTTCTTCTTCTTCTTCTTCTTCTTCTTCTTCTTCTTCTTCTTCTTCTTCTTCTTCTTCTTCTTCTTCTTCTTCTTCTTCTTCTTCTTCTTCTTCTTCTTCTTCTTCTTCTTCTTCTTCTTCTTCTTCTTCTTCTTCTTCTTCTTCTTCTTCTTCTTCTTCTTCTTCTTCTTCTTCTTCTTCTTCTTCTTCTTCTTCTTCTTCTTCTTCTTCTTCTTCTTCTTCTTCTTCTTCTTCTTCTTCTTCTTCTTCTTCTTCTTCTTCTTCTTCTTCTTCTTCTTCTTCTTCTTCTTCTTCTTCTTCTTCTTCTTCTTCTTCTTCTTCTTCTTCTTCTTCTTCTTCTTCTTCTTCTTCTTCTTCTTCTTCTTCTTCTTCTTCTTCTTCTTCTTCTTCTTCTTCTTCTTCTTCTTCTTCTTCTTCTTCTTCTTCTTCTTCTTCTTCTTCTTCTTCTTCTTCTTCTTCTTCTTCTTCTTCTTCTTCTTCTTCTTCTTCTTCTTCTTCTTCTTCTTCTTCTTCTTCTTCTTCTTCTTCTTCTTCTTCTTCTTCTTCTTCTTCTTCTTCTTCTTCTTCTTCTTCTTCTTCTTCTTCTTCTTCTTCTTCTTCTTCTTCTTCTTCTTCTTCTTCTTCTTCTTCTTCTTCTTCTTCTTCTTCTTCTTCTTCTTCTTCTTCTTCTTCTTCTTCTTCTTCTTCTTCTTCTTCTTCTTCTTCTTCTTCTTCTTCTTCTTCTTCTTCTTCTTCTTCTTCTTCTTCTTCTTCTTCTTCTTCTTCTTCTTCTTCTTCTTCTTCTTCTTCTTCTTCTTCTTCTTCTTCTTCTTCTTCTTCTTCTTCTTCTTCTTCTTCTTCTTCTTCTTCTTCTTCTTCTTCTTCTTCTTCTTCTTCTTCTTCTTCTTCTTCTTCTTCTTCTTCTTCTTCTTCTTCTTCTTCTTCTTCTTCTTCTTCTTCTTCTTCTTCTTCTTCTTCTTCTTCTTCTTCTTCTTCTTCTTCTTCTTCTTCTTCTTCTTCTTCTTCTTCTTCTTCTTCTTCTTCTTCTTCTTCTTCTTCTTCTTCTTCTTCTTCTTCTTCTTCTTCTTCTTCTTCTTCTTCTTCTTCTTCTTCTTCTTCTTCTTCTTCTTCTTCTTCTTCTTCTTCTTCTTCTTCTTCTTCTTCTTCTTCTTCTTCTTCTTCTTCTTCTTCTTCTTCTTCTTCTTCTTCTTCTTCTTCTTCTTCTTCTTCTTCTTCTTCTTCTTCTTCTTCTTCTTCTTCTTCTTCTTCTTCTTCTTCTTCTTCTTCTTCTTCTTCTTCTTCTTCTTCTTCTTCTTCTTCTTCTTCTTCTTCTTCTTCTTCTTCTTCTTCTTCTTCTTCTTCTTCTTCTTCTTCTTCTTCTTCTTCTTCTTCTTCTTCTTCTTCTTCTTCTTCTTCTTCTTCTTCTTCTTCTTCTTCTTCTTCTTCTTCTTCTTCTTCTTCTTCTTCTTCTTCTTCTTCTTCTTCTTCTTCTTCTTCTTCTTCTTCTTCTTCTTCTTCTTCTTCTTCTTCTTCTTCTTCTTCTTCTTCTTCTTCTTCTTCTTCTTCTTCTTCTTCTTCTTCTTCTTCTTCTTCTTCTTCTTCTTCTTCTTCTTCTTCTTCTTCTTCTTCTTCTTCTTCTTCTTCTTCTTCTTCTTCTTCTTCTTCTTCTTCTTCTTCTTCTTCTTCTTCTTCTTCTTCTTCTTCTTCTTCTTCTTCTTCTTCTTCTTCTTCTTCTTCTTCTTCTTCTTCTTCTTCTTCTTCTTCTTCTTCTTCTTCTTCTTCTTCTTCTTCTTCTTCTTCTTCTTCTTCTTCTTCTTCTTCTTCTTCTTCTTCTTCTTCTTCTTCTTCTTCTTCTTCTTCTTCTTCTTCTTCTTCTTCTTCTTCTTCTTCTTCTTCTTCTTCTTCTTCTTCTTCTTCTTCTTCTTCTTCTTCTTCTTCTTCTTCTTCTTCTTCTTCTTCTTCTTCTTCTTCTTCTTCTTCTTCTTCTTCTTCTTCTTCTTCTTCTTCTTCTTCTTCTTCTTCTTCTTCTTCTTCTTCTTCTTCTTCTTCTTCTTCTTCTTCTTCTTCTTCTTCTTCTTCTTCTTCTTCTTCTTCTTCTTCTTCTTCTTCTTCTTCTTCTTCTTCTTCTTCTTCTTCTTCTTCTTCTTCTTCTTCTTCTTCTTCTTCTTCTTCTTCTTCTTCTTCTTCTTCTTCTTCTTCTTCTTCTTCTTCTTCTTCTTCTTCTTCTTCTTCTTCTTCTTCTTCTTCTTCTTCTTCTTCTTCTTCTTCTTCTTCTTCTTCTTCTTCTTCTTCTTCTTCTTCTTCTTCTTCTTCTTCTTCTTCTTCTTCTTCTTCTTCTTCTTCTTCTTCTTCTTCTTCTTCTTCTTCTTCTTCTTCTTCTTCTTCTTCTTCTTCTTCTTCTTCTTCTTCTTCTTCTTCTTCTTCTTCTTCTTCTTCTTCTTCTTCTTCTTCTTCTTCTTCTTCTTCTTCTTCTTCTTCTTCTTCTTCTTCTTCTTCTTCTTCTTCTTCTTCTTCTTCTTCTTCTTCTTCTTCTTCTTCTTCTTCTTCTTCTTCTTCTTCTTCTTCTTCTTCTTCTTCTTCTTCTTCTTCTTCTTCTTCTTCTTCTTCTTCTTCTTCTTCTTCTTCTTCTTCTTCTTCTTCTTCTTCTTCTTCTTCTTCTTCTTCTTCTTCTTCTTCTTCTTCTTCTTCTTCTTCTTCTTCTTCTTCTTCTTCTTCTTCTTCTTCTTCTTCTTCTTCTTCTTCTTCTTCTTCTTCTTCTTCTTCTTCTTCTTCTTCTTCTTCTTCTTCTTCTTCTTCTTCTTCTTCTTCTTCTTCTTCTTCTTCTTCTTCTTCTTCTTCTTCTTCTTCTTCTTCTTCTTCTTCTTCTTCTTCTTCTTCTTCTTCTTCTTCTTCTTCTTCTTCTTCTTCTTCTTCTTCTTCTTCTTCTTCTTCTTCTTCTTCTTCTTCTTCTTCTTCTTCTTCTTCTTCTTCTTCTTCTTCTTCTTCTTCTTCTTCTTCTTCTTCTTCTTCTTCTTCTTCTTCTTCTTCTTCTTCTTCTTCTTCTTCTTCTTCTTCTTCTTCTTCTTCTTCTTCTTCTTCTTCTTCTTCTTCTTCTTCTTCTTCTTCTTCTTCTTCTTCTTCTTCTTCTTCTTCTTCTTCTTCTTCTTCTTCTTCTTCTTCTTCTTCTTCTTCTTCTTCTTCTTCTTCTTCTTCTTCTTCTTCTTCTTCTTCTTCTTCTTCTTCTTCTTCTTCTTCTTCTTCTTCTTCTTCTTCTTCTTCTTCTTCTTCTTCTTCTTCTTCTTCTTCTTCTTCTTCTTCTTCTTCTTCTTCTTCTTCTTCTTCTTCTTCTTCTTCTTCTTCTTCTTCTTCTTCTTCTTCTTCTTCTTCTTCTTCTTCTTCTTCTTCTTCTTCTTCTTCTTCTTCTTCTTCTTCTTCTTCTTCTTCTTCTTCTTCTTCTTCTTCTTCTTCTTCTTCTTCTTCTTCTTCTTCTTCTTCTTCTTCTTCTTCTTCTTCTTCTTCTTCTTCTTCTTCTTCTTCTTCTTCTTCTTCTTCTTCTTCTTCTTCTTCTTCTTCTTCTTCTTCTTCTTCTTCTTCTTCTTCTTCTTCTTCTTCTTCTTCTTCTTCTTCTTCTTCTTCTTCTTCTTCTTCTTCTTCTTCTTCTTCTTCTTCTTCTTCTTCTTCTTCTTCTTCTTCTTCTTCTTCTTCTTCTTCTTCTTCTTCTTCTTCTTCTTCTTCTTCTTCTTCTTCTTCTTCTTCTTCTTCTTCTTCTTCTTCTTCTTCTTCTTCTTCTTCTTCTTCTTCTTCTTCTTCTTCTTCTTCTTCTTCTTCTTCTTCTTCTTCTTCTTCTTCTTCTTCTTCTTCTTCTTCTTCTTCTTCTTCTTCTTCTTCTTCTTCTTCTTCTTCTTCTTCTTCTTCTTCTTCTTCTTCTTCTTCTTCTTCTTCTTCTTCTTCTTCTTCTTCTTCTTCTTCTTCTTCTTCTTCTTCTTCTTCTTCTTCTTCTTCTTCTTCTTCTTCTTCTTCTTCTTCTTCTTCTTCTTCTTCTTCTTCTTCTTCTTCTTCTTCTTCTTCTTCTTCTTCTTCTTCTTCTTCTTCTTCTTCTTCTTCTTCTTCTTCTTCTTCTTCTTCTTCTTCTTCTTCTTCTTCTTCTTCTTCTTCTTCTTCTTCTTCTTCTTCTTCTTCTTCTTCTTCTTCTTCTTCTTCTTCTTCTTCTTCTTCTTCTTCTTCTTCTTCTTCTTCTTCTTCTTCTTCTTCTTCTTCTTCTTCTTCTTCTTCTTCTTCTTCTTCTTCTTCTTCTTCTTCTTCTTCTTCTTCTTCTTCTTCTTCTTCTTCTTCTTCTTCTTCTTCTTCTTCTTCTTCTTCTTCTTCTTCTTCTTCTTCTTCTTCTTCTTCTTCTTCTTCTTCTTCTTCTTCTTCTTCTTCTTCTTCTTCTTCTTCTTCTTCTTCTTCTTCTTCTTCTTCTTCTTCTTCTTCTTCTTCTTCTTCTTCTTCTTCTTCTTCTTCTTCTTCTTCTTCTTCTTCTTCTTCTTCTTCTTCTTCTTCTTCTTCTTCTTCTTCTTCTTCTTCTTCTTCTTCTTCTTCTTCTTCTTCTTCTTCTTCTTCTTCTTCTTCTTCTTCTTCTTCTTCTTCTTCTTCTTCTTCTTCTTCTTCTTCTTCTTCTTCTTCTTCTTCTTCTTCTTCTTCTTCTTCTTCTTCTTCTTCTTCTTCTTCTTCTTCTTCTTCTTCTTCTTCTTCTTCTTCTTCTTCTTCTTCTTCTTCTTCTTCTTCTTCTTCTTCTTCTTCTTCTTCTTCTTCTTCTTCTTCTTCTTCTTCTTCTTCTTCTTCTTCTTCTTCTTCTTCTTCTTCTTCTTCTTCTTCTTCTTCTTCTTCTTCTTCTTCTTCTTCTTCTTCTTCTTCTTCTTCTTCTTCTTCTTCTTCTTCTTCTTCTTCTTCTTCTTCTTCTTCTTCTTCTTCTTCTTCTTCTTCTTCTTCTTCTTCTTCTTCTTCTTCTTCTTCTTCTTCTTCTTCTTCTTCTTCTTCTTCTTCTTCTTCTTCTTCTTCTTCTTCTTCTTCTTCTTCTTCTTCTTCTTCTTCTTCTTCTTCTTCTTCTTCTTCTTCTTCTTCTTCTTCTTCTTCTTCTTCTTCTTCTTCTTCTTCTTCTTCTTCTTCTTCTTCTTCTTCTTCTTCTTCTTCTTCTTCTTCTTCTTCTTCTTCTTCTTCTTCTTCTAGGTACCATCTTTGCACCGTCCATCGTGGGTTTGGCTCATGACCAAATCTTCGTTCGTTTGCCGGTGGATTCCCTTACTAGCATGCATGTGGAGTTTGATTTAGATGCTGATGGACTAATAGAGACATTTGGGTGCACTTTGGCATGAGTAGGTGAAGTGCTTTGGCACTATTGCTCGATTTGATGCAGTTGTGCACCATTGATTTGGCACTATTGCATCACTGCAGCAGCTCGACTATTGCAATCCTTACTAGCAAGCATTTGAGGAAATTTACTTAACACTATTGCTCGATTTGGCAGCCCTATGGTATGCTGTTACTTTTGTTGTTGGAGAATTATTTGTTGTGGTTGCCATGACATAGTTAGCTTTACTTTTGATGCCTCACAGTTCTCTTCAGTTGGTGTTTTGTTGGATTTGATGAGAAGTTGACAATCCTGGCGGGTGTAGGACCTGCATGCCATTGGATTTTGGCGCTTGAATGATTCACTTAGGAATACCCAGAACTAGCAGTATCGATTCTTTTACAAGCTAACACTACGAATTGTGATTTTCAGATTCTTGAGACTGCATTCAAGAAGGAGAATGTCAGCCTAGTTATGAGGGAGCAGTATGTTGAGAAGGTAATTGCCAGACTGTTTATGTACATCTAGCTTTGCTTTTCTATTCCTGGGCTAAGTAAATTTTGGTTACTTAATTAATTAAATCTTGTGGTCCGATATGCTTGTTCCCGATCCAAGTCAACTCCTAGATTTCCAATTGCCTTTGCTGCCTAATCATTTAATTAATTAAAACTGCATGTGTATGTGTAAGTTTGCTTGTGATAACTCTAGCAGACCATCCATGATTCGGCCTCGATGATGGCATGACCGGACTTGCCCACTCTCAACGGCACCTTCCCATGATCGACCTTGACAACTACGGCCGGCCGGCTGTTACATGCATGATGACAACAATAGCTTAGCTCAGTCTAGCATCATGTGGTTTTCTTCTCAATTATTACTTGTGTTTTCCTTTTGTTAATCAATCAGTTGGGGGGTGATGTGACGAGTAACTTTTGTCTACTGTCTACTTACGTAGGTTTATCATTATTAAGAGTAGTAACTAGTGGTGCTGGTATAGTGGTATAGTGGTATGATTAAAAATATCTAGAAAGATAAAAAATGCATGCAAATCGGTGATCATCCATAAAAATGGGGTCTAACTTGAGTGAAAAATTTAGTTGTGTCGTTTTGTGGTGCTTGTTCTCATGTATACATACTACTGCCTGCCATCATGTGCCACCATATGTTCTAAGTAAGACTAGCAGACTATTAGTGGCTTGTGTACCAATTTTCTCGTGCCCATGGTTGGCGTGCGTTGGGGTAAACACAGGACCACGCACTAGTAACTGCACAACTCTGAAATGCTTCCTAATGATTACTCATCTTTGTTACACCATGCGTGCACCTACAGCTACAGGGATCTATACTTCTTACTGAATGAATGAATGATGTGCATCTTTCTTCAGTTTGATTGAGAAATGCCCCCCTTTCCTGTGCTTAGATATGCCCACTAAGCCACCAGAATGTTTTAGTTACAGCTTAATATTGTCAATCGTCTGACTTTTTGACTATTAATTGTCAATGATGTGATTACCCCTCTGAAAAAGCATGTCCTTTACTGGTATTGACCAGCAGTGATTATATTTCCGAATTGCTGTAGAGGTATTACTGGTATTGACTAGCAGTGACCTTGTTCTCAATTCTTTTGTAGATTGCTTTCAATGGGGGAAGAAGCTTAGAGAACTTCAATTAAATAGAAGAATTATCCATGATTTCATTGCTGTGAAGGTGATTGAGTTGGTGTTCTATACCAGTTTCTTATTTACTTTGATGGTTCTTGATACGTGAACTGTTTCATAGGGCATAGTTGTCCATGTTGCATTCTAATCCCTTATTTGAGTAGATGCTTCCTGATTATCCATGTTGCATGTGAATGTGTTGAGTAGATAGAATTGGAGTGAGCAGATCACTATAGGACTAAGGAAAAATCAAAAAGTATGTGTAGGAAAATATCATCGTTCTTGCTCACTTTGCAAAAATGACGAGTACTAGAAATTGACCCCTTTCACTAATATTTGCTGTTTGCTGATGGTTATACATCTTTTGCTTGATCTATTATGATTCATGCACACAGGTTGGCTAGAAATAGCCCTGGTTATAGATATTTTTATTATTTTATACATTAATGTATGCTGTTATTATTTGTATGTGTGATGCTTTCAGCCTGTTTTAATGTTTCCTCCTCAATTGATCTATTCATGTAATGTTCTATTCTTGTAGGAAGGCAAATTATCGCACCTGGAGAACTTGCCCATTAGAGGGAGCAATGAAGACATTGTTAGGACAGTACCGGATGTGCTCCTACATGTTGGACAATGTTATGTAGTAGTGAGATAAGGCAAATTATGTAGACATTGTTAGGACATTGTTAGGACAGTACCAGATGTACCAAATCTGCGTGTTGAACAATTCCTGTGTAATGAAATTTTGTATTCCCTGTGTACATGTTGCTTTAATGCCAGATTGTGAAAATTACTCAATTGCCATGATAGTATTGGGCCTGAATTGGCCATGACACAGAAATAAACATGGCACAAACGTGGTCTGGGGTGAAAAGGCCATGGCCCAAACAATATTTTTCTGGAAGAACAAAAACTAATAAGAAATGCATTATAAGAGGCCATGGCCCAGAAATAAAAAGGCTAAAATTTGGGCTTGGCCCATTTAGTCAACCAAATTAATAGGGAAAAATTATACAGTAAAAAGGCCGAATTGTTGGGCTAGGCCCATGTAGAAAACTGAATTGGACCAGGCTGAATCTTGTGCCACATCAGATTGCCACGTTGGATGCCTACGTGGCCTGGGGAGG
>NW_024119717.1:0-11024 GCF_003073215.2 Triticum urartu
AAGGCTGATACCATGTAGAAGGACAAGTTATGGGTTGTGCAAGCTCGATGTATTGATCGGTGCACCAGGCACATATATATAAGTACAGAGGTGGGCCACAACCTCAATTATACAAAGGAAATAGGAGGTGAGCCCTACACACAAATATACACGTACATAATATACTCAACAACCTTAACACAAACAGCATCAAGGGCGTCATACTTGACATGTTCGTGGCTGGAACCGGCACGTTGGCGTCATCGCTGGATTGGGGTATGTCTGAGCTCATGCGGAATCCAAGGGTGATGGACAAGTTGCAGCGTGAGATCCGAGAGGCGTTCTGTGGCAGGGCGACCATCAGTGAAGGCGACATCGAGGCCAGCGAGCTCCCATACCTGAAGCTTTTCATCAAGGAGAACCTCCGGCTACACCCGCCAGCGCCACTCCTGGTGCCCCGGGAGTGCGTCGAGGCCTGTGAGGTCGACGGATACCTGATTCCCGCGGGTTCACGCCTTGTCATAAATGCATCGGCTATTGGGAGAGATCCAAGGTATTGGGAGGACGCTCAAGAATTCAAGCCCGAGCAGTTTGAGGACAGTTCCGTCGATTTCACAGGGAGCAACTACGAGTTTCGGCAGTTCGGGGCCAGACAGAGGATGTGTCCGGGCATATCCTATGGGCTCCCAGTCTTGCAAATGGCGCTTGTACAACTCTGCTACCACTTCAACTGGTCCCTGCCTGAGGGCATCACCGAGGTGGACATGACGGAGAGGGGTGGCCTTGGTCTGCGCCGCAAGTTGCCTCTCCGGCTCTGTGCCAAGTCATTTGTCCCCGAGTCAGTGTATGAAATATAAGTAGCTAGTAGCTAGCTAACTAAGTTATTTGGCATCCATGTGCTACTTTCCAACACAACTTTTTGTGTTGTGTATGATGATTTTATGGATAAATAAAGTGTCAGATTTTTCTGTAAAGAGTTACTATTGTTATGCCAAACCTGTTGGAATTTTGCGGTACTCTTGATGTTACAATTGAAAAGTTTATGAAATAAAGTGTCAGATTTGTCTGCTTAGACCTGATGGTACGATTAAAAAGTACAAGGCATGGCCTGTGGCTAAGGGTTATACCCAGAAAGAAGGTGAAGACTTCTTTGATACTTATTCACCCATGGCTAGACTGACCACAATTCAGATGCTACTATCACTGGCTGCCTCACATGGTCTTCTCGTTCATCAAATGGACGTTAAGATGGCTTTCCTCAATGGAGAGTTGAAGGAGGAAATTTACATGGATCAGCCAGATGGTTTTGTAATACCTGGTCAGGAAGGAAAGGTGTGCAAGTTGTTAAAGTCTTTATATGGCCTTAAACAAGATCCTAAGGAGTGGCATGAGAAGTTCGAAAGAATATTAACTGCTACCGGCTTTGAGTAAATGACAGTGACAAGTGTGTGTACTATCGCCATGGTGGGGGCGAAGGAGTTATTCTTTGTCTGTATGTCGACGACATACTGATCTTTGGAACCAAACTTGATTTAATCAAGAGGGCCGAACCTGGGTAAACATCGTGTCCCTTGCCTCCTGTTACCATCCGCCTTATATGCATAGTTCGGGACCCCCTACCTGAGATCCGCCGGTTTTGACACAGACATTGGTGCTTTCATTGAGAGTTCCACTGTGTCGTCACCATAAGGCTTGATGGCTCCTTCGATCATCGGTAGCAATGCGGTCCAGGGAGAGGTTTTCCTCCCCGGACAGATCTTTGTATTCGGTGGCTTTGCACTGCGGGCCAATTCGCTTGGCCATCTAGAGCAGATCGAGAGCTACGCCCCAGGCCATCAGGTCAGATTCGGAAACTTAAACTACACTGCCGACATCCGCGGAGACTTGATCTTCGACGGATTCGAGCCCGGGCAGGTGCGCCGCACAGTCACGACGAGCACGACGTAACTCTGTCGTCGGACAGTATTCGCGAGATCGCATCTGCAACTACTCCGGTCGTCAATCCAGAGCAAACTGCGCCATCCAAGAGCGGAGGGATAGCTGCAATGGAGGCCGCACTCTTAGTGGCAATAGAGCCGGGTACTGACTTCACCCCTTATGAGAGCCGTGTCGCCGAACCACTGGATTCACCTCCGGCCACGGACTCCGAGCCGCTTACATTCGTGCCCGTCGAATCTGACTGGGCGCCGATCATGGAGTTCACCTCCGCGGATATCTTTCAGCACTCGCCCTTCGGCGATGCGCTAAATTCATTGAGGTCTCTCTCCCTGTCAGGAGAACCTTGGCCGAACTATGTCCGGCTAGAATGGGATGCGGACGACGAAGAAATTCGCTGCCCACCCACCACCCACTTAGTAGCCACTGTCGACGATTTAACCGACATGCTAGACTTCGACTCTGAAGACATCGACGGTATGGACGACGATGCAGGAGACGAGCAGGAACCACTGCCCACAGGGCGCTGTACCGCTACCTCATCATACGACATATATATGGTGGACACCCCGAGAGAAGGCAATGGCGACGAGACAGCAGAGGATGACCCCTCCAAGAAGCAACCCAAGCGTCGATGTCAGCGGCGCCGCTCTAAGTCCCGCCAGAGCAAAAGTAGTGATACCGGCACAGGAGATAATAACACTCCGGATAGTGCCGAAGACAACCACAATCCCCTCCAGCACGATGTAGAGCCGGAGGATGAACAAGCCAGCCCTCCAGAGAAGGCAACAGATGGAGAACCGGAGGAGGACAATTACATGCCTCTCTCCGAGGACGAGGCAAGCCTCGGCGACGAGGAATTTATCGTGCCCGAGGACCCCGTAGAACAGGAGCGCTTCAAGCGCCGGCTTATGGCCATAGCAAATAGCCTGAAGAAAAAGCAGCAACAGCTTCAAGATGATCAAGACTTGCTAGCAGACAGATGGACCGAAGTCCTTGCGGCCGAGGAATACGAACTCGAGCGCCCCTCCAAGAGTTACCCAAAACACAGGTTGCTACCTCACCTCGAGGAGGAAGCATTGAAACCTCATTCACCAGTGTACGATGCGGCTGACCGGCCACTGCGTGGCCGAGCTAGAGAAGTGTTTCAGCCTAAAGTTCAACCTGCACCCTGCCGCCACTCATTCAAAAATACCAAGGCCCGGGGCAACACACGGGACATGCAAGACGTATTGGACAATAAGGCAAAACTTGCAAGGTCAATATACGGGTCACGGGCACGCGCGCCAACACGGGACGATGATCGTCGTGCCGAATACACCAAAAGCAAATCCGGCCGGGCCGAATACAGCAGACAAGACTCACATGAACTGCGTCAGGTTATAGCCCGGTACAGAGGCGCCGCACACCCCCTATGCTTCACTGATGAAGTTATGGATCACGAATTCCCGAAGGGTTTCAAACCCGTAAATATCCTATCATATGATGGTACAACAGATCCCACTGTATGGATTGAGGATTTCCTCCTTCACATCCACATGGCTCGAGGAGATGATCTACATGCCATCAAGTACCTCCCACTTAAACTCAAAGGACCAGCTCGGCATTGGCTAAATAGCTTGCCAGCATACTCCGTCGGCAGTTGGGAGGATCTGGAAGACGCATTCCTTGACAACTTCCAGGGCACTTATGTGCGACCACCGGATGCTGATGACTTGAGCCATATAACTCAGCAGCCAGGGGAATCGGCCAGACAATTCTGGACACGATTCTGACTAAGAAAAACCAAATTGTCGATTGTCCGAATGCAGACGCCTTAGCGGCATTCAAGCATAACATCCGCGACGAGTGGCTTGCCCGGAACCTCGGCCAAGAGAAGCCGAAGTCTATGACAGCCCTCACGACACTCATGACCCGCTTTTGCGCGAGCGAGGATAGCTGGCTGGCTCGCAGCAACAACACATCCAGGAATCTGGGCACCCCGGATAACATAGATGCCAACGGCAAACCACGATGCAACAAACACAAGCGCTGCAAATATGGTGATAAAACCAATAATACGGCAGTTAATGCCGGGTTCAGGGTCCCAAAGCCCGGTTAGTGGAAAGGGTCGTCCAAAAATACAAATCCGGGTCCATCCAGTCTAGACCGCATACTCGCTTGCCAATGCCAAATTCATGGCACCCCAGAAACGCCAGCCACCCATACCAACAGAGAATGTTGGGTCTTCAAACAAGCCGGCAGGGCAGGCGCCAAACATGAAGAGGGGTCTCAAAGCGACGATAGCGACGAAGGGCCCAGATTTCCGAACACAGGAGGGCAAAAGAAACCCCCCATACTCAATCGGTGAATGCGGTAAATACCACCCAAACGGCCCACTTTGACCAGATATACACCCTTAAGGATGGCGGCTCAACGGAACCCGCCGTCCCACAATATAAGCTAGGGACGGTCACCTTCAACCGCATGGATCGTCCGGTCAACGCCAACTGGGGCAACCCAGCCGCACTAATCCACGACCCAATAGTAAACGGGTTCCACCTCACTCGAGTCCTTATGGACAGAGGTAGCAGTTTAAATCTGCTTTACAAGGATACAGTGCGCAAGATGGGCATCGATCAGTCAGCGATCAAGCCCACTAAGGCCACTTTCAGAGGTATCATATCAGGTATGGAGGTCAGCTGTACAGGCTCCATTCCCCTCGAGGTAATCTTCAGATCACCATAAAATTACCGTACTGAAGAGTTAATCTTCGAAATCGCCCCTTTCCACAGTGACTATCAAGCACTGCTCGGGTGAACCGCGTTCGCTCGATTCAACACGGTGCCACATTATGCCTACCGTAAGCTCAAAATGCCCGGTCCACGCGGCGTCATCACGGTTCATGGCAAGGCCGAATTTTCTTTCGACGCCAACAAATACATCACTGCCTTAGCAGCAGGAACACCGGGCAGCACCTGGCAGCCGAACCTCGAGTCGACACCTAGGCTCCCGGACACCGTCAAGGGGCTCCGAACCACTTTGCGGAAGGATACTCCAGCTCGTCCAGGGTTCAGTTAAACACTCCGACAAAGGCCACGACATGCCGAACTCAGCGGCTCAACCGCCCTCCGGCACGCAAACATTTCTTATATTTCCTTTGTAGGTTCACCTTTGCACCAACCAGGACGGACTCTACATAGGCAACTCGAGCGCGCCTGGGATCCTTAGACATTCCCCGCAGTGACTGTCCGGCTACAATACAGACCCGCACTCAACCTCTTCCCCTGGTCACAGCAGGTTCCGCTATCACAACTCCTTTTTTATCACATTACTTGTACCATACGCACAGACATATTATTTATACAACATGTGGATTCATATGATGTAGACCTGCTGGTTATTTCTTATCAAAATCATTTCGACAAATGGCATCCGAAAACAGCGGTACGCCCTAAATATGCTAGGGGCTTCGTCTTCCCCTTAACATGGCAATAAAAGTTCGAACACCTTCACGGAAGTTTGGCACCCTGAACTTATAGCATTATATGCATCAGATCCGAATCATGTCTTGGGTCAATAGTTGGGTTTGCCCGGCTCCTATGTTTTGGTACCTTACGTTCCGCTATATCGGCTAACGTAGCACTGGGAGAACTACTGCGATTGTGTCCCGGTTCTTCCGAACGAGCACCTCAGTAGAGAAAGCCGAAAACTGACTATCATGATACGGCGAGAGCTGGTTAGCTGTTCGAGCGGTCACAAAATCTTTAAGGATTTCTCCCGCACAATGCCATAACCAATGCAGCGTGCGATGGATCGGCTTTTTTCTTCGATCAGGCGCTTATAGAGCCCCTAGTACGGTCTTCCGAACACAAGGGGCTGCGCCGACCATACTAAAGCTCCTCTGGCTAAGTGAGAGTGATAAAGCCCTATAGTCCGATTGCCTGGTTCATTTTGCTGAGCACCTCCCTTGGAGGACCAAAACTGGGATAAAGAGTGATCAGGTTTATCCCGAACACCCCCGTACTCCTTACGTGGGGGTAGAAGCCGACGACTGGCCAACTCTCAGCCTTAATATACAAACGGCCGCACAGGAGGGTAAACTTTTATATAACAGTCGACATATCAACGACCTTGTTTAAACATTACAACGGACAATACGATCCGCATTCAGGGAAATATAATGTCCTTGGTACATAGCTCCGCCGCCAGGTAGGATCCTTTCAGGACACTCTTATAATATGATACGGGCTTGCAGTGCTCCTTCCCCTCCGGCGGTCCTTCGGTCACCAACTTTTCGGCATCCATCTTCCCCCAGTGTACCTTTGCAAGGGCAAAGGCCATTCGCACTCCTTCTATATAGACCGACCGCTTGATGACGTCAAGTCGAGGGCAAGCGCTTATAAGCCGCCTTACGAGCCACGAGCCCGAAGTAGCTGCTTGGAATCAGTTCGGCAGGCCATAGCCAGATAACCACATCTTTCATGGCTAGTTCCGCCGCCTTATGCAGTTCGATCAGCTATTTCAGTTGATCGGCAAAAGGCACCGGATAATTCAGCGCCAAATACTGAGAACAAAAAAGCTTATCGGCGGTGTTCCTTCCTTCGGCTCGGTAGAAGTGAGCGACATCTGACATACTGTGCGGCAGCTCGGCAAATACACCCGAGAAGTCTAGACTCACAATCAGAAACATAGTTTTTCCTTCAAATATTTTCTTTACATGGGAAAAGCTTACCTGCCAGGATCTTCCTCGCCTCTTGGATCCCCTAAAGCGCGCTTTGGGTTTCCCCCTGGGCGTCGCTCTTGGCTTGGCGCGCCTTGGTGAGTTCGGACTCTTTCTCCGTTAAACTCTGATCCAAGGCCTCGCATTTACTTACAGCCTCTTGCAGCCCCTGCTCAGCTCTAATAACTCTGGCTTCGTGTTTCTCACGAAGAGCCCGCTCCGTGGCCGCCTTTTTGCCGGCCTCAGCAACGGCCCTTTTGAGGGCCTAGACTTCGGTCATAACTCCTAGCACAAATTATGTGGCTTATTTCATACTGAACATTTATCTTGCAATAAACGCACATAATATTGATGCATACCATGTTTATCCCTCAACTGCATTTGCAATCGTCCAATTTCTTCTCTGGCCCGCTCCAGACTTTGATTCAGCCCGGCGATCTCCGCAGTGTGAGAGGCAGCAGCCGCTACAGGTACCTGCTTGAAACAGGAGAGAAATCAATGTCATTTAGTGAGTCTTCCTGAGATCATGATTTTGATCCCCTGTCCGGTTCTTTATTTCACCGAACAATGTATCAGGGGCTACTATCTATACTATGACACTCCTCGATAACTCATTAACATACCTCAAAGCCTTTTATAAGACTGGTACAGGCTTCGTTCAGTCCACTCTCGGTCGACTGAATTTTCTCAATCACCGCGCCCATCAGGGCACGGTGTTCATCAATGATGGAGGCATCTCATAGCGCCACCAACAAAGCATCCGACACTTCTGGATGGACAGAGGTTGCCGGCGGAATCTTTTTCCCCACGTCTCCGCCCCCTGCGGTTCGACCTCCAGGCGCCGCCTTCACAGTTTCTTCCTTTTCTCCTTGGCCGGGGTCCTTTTGGGACGAGGCCTCGGTGCTTGGCACCTATTTAGAGAAAGGGTCCTTCGGGGGCGTCCCGCTCTCCATAGCGTTTGAGCTCAGCAGGTCCTCCGATGAGGATTGTTCGGTACGGGACCTCACCGGACTACAAGAAATATACGGCTTAAGTTAAAATACTAAGCCACGATGAGTCTGGACTCTTAAACGTATTCGGATTTTATATACTCACAAGTTCACCAGGGGCTGGGCCCTGGGATCCCATGTCGGGCCGCTGTCAGCGGCGGCAGGAGACTCTTCTTGATGAGGAATCTTTCCTCTTTCAGGTACTTCAGCCTCCAAGTATGCGAAGGCCGTCCTCTTCCTTCCTCCCTCCGCAGGGGATTCATCTCCCTCCTCCTTTTCGCCCTCTTCGAAGGCGGAATAGGCATCAGAGCCTTCGGGTATTGTGCCCGAAGTGCCACGACGACGAAGGCCGCCCCGGATCTTTTTAGCCTCCTTCTCGGACGTCTTCTTCGGCACCTTGTAAGGCACCGGGACCAACATCTTCGTCAGAAGTGGGATGGCCGGGTCTTCGGGCAGCGGGGCCGTACAATGGATCCGCTCCGCCTTCTTCGTCCAGCTCTGGGAAAGTTGAATAAACACACGTCAAGCGCGTCCATTGGGTCATGCGGATGGAAATGTTTGATAAACTCACCGAACTTGCAGGGCGGGACAGTTGGTACCCGCGGTCTTCGGCGGAGTCCGGCCATGATTTGCTGGACTTAAAAAGCACCTTCCAAATGTCCTCGTGTGACGAGCTGAAGAGCCTTCGCAAGGTTTGGTGCCTGGACGGATCAAAATCCCATAGATTGCGAGTCCGGTGTTGACAAGGCAATATCCGGCGGACTAACATCACCTGGACTACATCAACGAGTTCAATGTTCTTATCTCCCATATCTTTAACGCGCGTCTGGAGCACCGGCAGTTCATCGGACGAGGACCAATCCAGTCCTTTCTTAACCCAGGACGTAAGCCGCAGAGGGGCGCCAGATCGAAACTCGGGAGAAGCGGCCCGCTCCTTGCCGCTCGGCTCAGTGATGTAAAACCACTGTTGTTGCCACTCCTTGACAGAATCATTAAAGGTTCATGTTGGGCATCTTGCTCACCATAGCGCCCCCGTACTTGGCGTGCTCGCTGCCCACCACCTTGGGCTTCACATTAAAGACCTTCAGCCATAAACCGAAGTGTGGTGAAACGCGGAGAAAAGCCTCGCACACGACAATGAATGTCGAGATATTGAGGAAGGAATTAGGGGACATATCGTGAAGATCGATCCCATAATAGTACATGATACCGCGAACGAATGGGTGGAGGGGAAATCCCAGCCCGCGAATGAAGTGAGGGAGGAATACAACCCTCTCGTGGGGTTACAGAGTGGGGACGATCTGTCCCGCCTCAGGAGACGGTGGCTGATTTTCTTGGCCAGATACCCGGCCTCCCGAAGCTTTTTGATATCTTTCTCTCGGACGGCAGAGGCCATCCATTTGCCTCTTGCTCCGGATCCTGACATCTTTGGAAGACCTCTCGAGGGTAGAGGAGGTGAACGCTCGCGCGTTGGAGCCTGAGCAGAATGGAATGAGTTGGGAAGAAGGTATGGGTGTAGAGGGTAAATTCTTGTCCCTTTATAAGGGAAGAAGAGGCGATGCGCCTCCCCCCCTCGCTTGGTAAAACCTCTTATTCCCCAAGCGTTGTAAGTAATGGCGCGGTTGTGTTACCCACGTCCGTATTGATGAGAATCTCGTAATAAGGGGGACCCGATCTCTGCTTTGACAAGACGTGTCAAGAAAACCGCCCCATGTTATTGTTGGAGATATGCCCTAGAGGCAATCATGTATGATGATATTTCCTATGTGTTTATGAATAAATATAGTCCTTGGACATTATCAATGATGTGTATCAGCAAGTACGTGACTTGTTTGCGGGACTATGCATTGTATGATGACTGTCCTAAAAGGTCCCCAGTCGAAAGGGTGGACGCGTAGCCAACTAGACTAGCATATGACACGGTCGATGGCTTGGTCTCACTAGCCATGGAGCATTGGATGCTAACTGGATAATATGGACTTGGAAGGATCTGGTCGGATTCGACATAGTCGGATCTGAGTCGAGATAAGGTCCGAGTCGAACAGACCCAACTATGAGATGCAGCGATATGTCATCTGTGAGTCTCTAGTACAACATATGTTCTATGTCCTAAGACCTGAGCTGACGCATGTACTCGGGATGGTGAAAGACTTGCTTTAGGACGACCAAACGCTACTCCGTGAATGGTAGTTACAAAGGTAGGTTTCAGGCTTGTCCAGACCCATGCTGTGAGACGTGGTCGAGCAAGATGGGATTTGCCCCTCCAATCAGGAGAGATATACTCTGGGCCCCTCGTGTGATCCGACCAGGATCAGCATGGCCATGCGACAAGGATTATGAGATAATCCGGTTTGTGGTCGGCATCACTGGAACGAGAAAGAGGTTGGGCTAGCACAAGGATGACAGACTCGCCTTGAGCTCGACAACATATATCGTGTGGCAAAAGGAATGGAAGTGTGATGTACAGGTTCGTTAACCAGCTTCATAGTCTGCTTAAGGTTCGGCATGCCTTGCTAGAGGCCGCTACCAACCGTGCAGTTCAGAGGTGATCCGAACTGCGACCAAGCCGACTTGAACCTAAGGGGTCGCGCGCTTAAGGGAAGGAACCTACGAGGTCGGATCCGAGGACACTGGTCGGATGTGATCCGAACTGTATTCGGATTGTGGCCGAGTAGACTTATGGGCTTTATGGTCCGTGCGAGGCCCAAGTGTTGAGCCCGCGACGGACGCCTATATATAAATAGTGGAGGTGCCGCACACTCACGTGGATGATCTCTTCGGCGTTGTCACTAGGGTTTGCATGTGTTGCGAATAGACACCTCCACTCGCCGCCGGTTGTGTGATCGGACCTAGCAGTCCGCTGCACGACGTTCCTCCTGCACGTGCGGGTACCATTAGAGGCGGTGCACTTGCGCCGCTTCGGCGAACCTGTACGTGGGAACCAACCACCGGTTGTACGAGGGAGATAGGACGAGGAGGAGACGATCCACGCAGAAGCGCTGCCCCAACTCTTCTTCCACTTCACGGCAGTGCGCGTCTAGTGGTAACGAACTGTGATCCATCTCCCGTAGCATGTTCTTGGTTGTTCTGCCCATAGGAAATTTTAATTTGTAGTCGACGCACCCTACCATAGATCCCAACAGTTATGTGTGGTGATGGTTGAGAAAAACGGTTCGAATAATGACCGAGCCATGACATGACGTCGTGCTGTCAGAACGCGTCAGCAGATTAGATTTTTGGAAATATTATTCTCTCTGCGGTAGTATGTGGAACTTGTTTTGCAGAGTCGGACACTATTCTGGTGTTAAAAATCTTCTATGGAGTATTCGGAGGAGGAACCCGCCTTGCAATGCCGAAGACAATCTGCGCGCCGGACTCGTCGTCATTGAAGCCTGGTTCAGGGGCTACTGAGGGAGACC